>NC_041220.1:44968019-44969148 GCF_002837175.3 Physeter macrocephalus | reverse complement strand
ATTTCTCTAGGAGGTGGGTCAAAAAGGATCTTGCTGTGATTTACATCATAGAGTGTTCTGCCTCTGTTTTCCTCTAAGAGTTTGATAGTGTCTGGCCCTACATTTAGATCTTTAATCCATTTTGAGTTTATTTCTGTCTGTGGTGTTAGGGAGAATTCTAATTTCTTAATTTTACATGTACCTGTCCAGTTTTCCCAGCATCACTTATTGAAGAGGCTGTCTTTTCTCCACTGCATATTCTTGCCTCCTTTATCAAATATAAGGTGACCATATGTGCGTGGGTTTATCTCTGGGCTTTCTATCCTGTTCCATTCATCTATATTTCTGTTTTGGTGCCAGCATCATACTGTCTTGTTTACTGTAGCTTTGTAGTATCGTCTGAAGTCAGGGAGCCTGATTTCTCCAGCTCCATTTTTCGTTCTCAAGATAGCTTTGGCTCTTTGGGGTCTTTTGTGTTTCCATACAAATTGTGAAATTTTTTGTTCTACTTCTGTGAAAAATGCCAGTGGTAGTTTGATAGGGATTACATTGAATCTGTAGATTGCTTTGGGTAGTAGAGTCATTTTCACAATCTTGATTCTTCCAATCCAAGAACATGGTATATCTCTCCATCTATTTGTATCATCTTTAATTTCTTTCAACAGTTTATTATAATTTTCTGCATACAGGTCTTTTGTCTCCTTAGGTAGGATTATTCTAGATATTTTATTCTTTTTGTTGCAGTGGTAAATGGGAGTGTTTTCTTAATTTCACTCTCAGATTTTTCATCATGAGTGAATAGGTATGCAAGAGATTTCTGTGCATTAATTTTGTATCCTGCTACTTTACCAAATACATTGATTAGCTCTGGTAGTTTTCTTGTAGCATCTTTAGGATTCTCTATGTATTGTATTATGTCATCTGCAAACAGTGACAGCATTACTTTTTCTTTTCCAATTTGGATTCCTTTTATTTGTTTTTCTTCTCTCTTGCTGTGGCTAAAACTTCCAAAACTATGTTGAATAAGAGTGGTGAGAGTGGGCAACCTTGTCTTGTTCCTGATCTTAGTGGAAATGGTTTCAGTTTTTCACCATTGAGGATGATGTTGGCTGTGGGTTTGTCATATATGGCCTTTATTATGTTGAGGAAA
>NC_041220.1:44960063-44967984 GCF_002837175.3 Physeter macrocephalus | reverse complement strand
CTTCAGTTTGTTAATATGGTGTGTCACGTTGATTGATTTGTGTATATTGAAGAATACTTGCATTCCTGGAATAAACCCCACTTAATCATGTTGTATGATCCTTTCAATGTGCTGTTGGATTCTGTTTGCTAGTATTTTGTTGAGGATTTTTGCATCTATGTTCATCAATGATATTAGCCTGTAGTTTTCCTTCTTTGTAACATCTTTGTCTGCTTTAGGTATCAAGGTGATGGTGGCCTTGTAAAATGTGTTTGGGAGTGTTCCTCCCTCTGCTATATTTTGGAAGAGTTTGAAATGGATAGGTTTTAGCTCTTCTCTAACTGTTTGATAGAATTCATCTCTGAAGCCATCTGGTTCTGAGCTTTTGTTTGTTGGAAGATTTTTAATCACAGTTTCCATTTCAGTCCTTGTGATTGGTCTGTTCATATTTTCTGTTTCTTCCTGGTTCAGTCTCGGCAGGTTGTGCATTTCTAAGAATTTGTCCATTTTTTCCAGGTTGTCCATTTTATTGGCATGGAGTTGCTTGTATTAATCTCTCATGATCCTTTGTATTTCTACAGTGTCACTTGTTACTTCTCCTTTTTCATTTCTAATTCTATTGATTTGAGTATTCTCCCTTTTTTTTCTTGATGAATCTGGCTAATGGTTTATCAATTTTCTTTATCTTCTCAAAGAACCAGCTTTTAGTTTTACTAATCTTTGCTATCATTTCCTTTATTTATTTTTATTTATTTCTGATCTGATCTTTATGATTTCTTTCCTTCTGCTAAATTGGGGTTTTTTTTGTTCTTCTTTCTCTAATTGCTTTAGGTGCAAGGTTAGGTTGTTTATTTGAGATGTTTCCTGTTTCTTAAGGTAGGATTGTATTGCTATAAACTTCCCTCTTAGAACTGCTTTTTCTGCATCCCGTAGGATTTGGGTCGTCGTGTCTCCACTGTCATTTGTTTGTAGTTATTTTTTGATTTCCTCAGTGATCACTTGGTTATTAAGTAGTGTATTGATTAGCCTCCACATGTTTATATATATATATATATATTTTGTGTGTGTGTGTGTGTGGTACGTGGGCCTCTCACTGTTGTGGCCTCTCCCATTGTGCAGCACAGGCTCCAGACGCACAGGCTCAGTGGCCATGACTCACGGGCCCAGCCACTCCGTGGCATGTGGGATCTTCCCAGACTGGGACACGAACCCGTGTCACCCGTATCGGCAGGTGGACTCTCAACCACTGCGCCACCAGGGAAGCCCATGTGTTTGTATTTTTTACAGATCTTTTCCTGTAATTGATATCTAGTCTCATAGTGTTGTCGTCAGAAAAGATACTTGATACGATTTCAATTTTCTTAAATTTACCAAGGCTAGATTTGTGACCCAAGATATGATCTATCCTGGAGAATGTTCCATGAGCACTTGAGAAAAATGTGTATTCTGTTGTTTTTGGATGGAATGTCCTATAAATATCAATTAAGTCCATCTTGGTTAATGTATCATTTAAAGCTTGTGTTTCCTTATTTATTTTCATTTTGGATGATCTGTCCATTGGTGAAAGTGGGGTGTTAAAGTCCCCTACTATGATTGTGTTACTGTCGATTTCCCCTTTTACGGCTGTTAGTATTTGCCTTATGTATTGAGGTGCTCCTATGTTGGGTGCATAAATATTTACAATTGTTATATCTTCTTCATGGATCGATCCCTTGATCATTATGTAGTGTCCTTCTTTGTCTCTTGTAATAGTCTTTATTTTAAAGTCTATTTTGTCTGATATGAGAATTGCTACTCCAGCTTTCTTTTGATTTCCATTTGCATGGAATATCTTTTTCCATCCCCTCACTTTCAGTCTGTATGTGTCCATAAGTCTGAAGTGGTTCTCTTGTAGACAGCATATATATGGGTCTTGTTTTTGTATACATTCAGCCAGTCTGTGTCTTCTGGTGGGAACATTTTATCCATTTACATTTAAAGTAATTATTGATATGTATGTTACTATTCCCATTTTCTTAATTATTTTGGGTTTGTTATTGTAGGTCTTTTCCTTGTCTTGTGTTTCTTGCCTAGAGAAATTCGTTTAGCATTTGTTGTAAAGCTGGTTTTGTGGTGCCGAACTCTTTCAGCTTTTGCTTGTCTGTAAAGGTTTTAATTTCTCTATCAAATCTGAATGAGATCCTTACTGGGTAGAGTAGTGTTGGTTGTAGGTTTTTCTCCTTCATCACTTTAAATATGTCCTGCCACTCCCTTCTGGATTGCGGAGTTTCTGCTGAAGGATCAGCTGTTAACCTTAAGGGTATTCCCTTGTGTGTTATTTGTTGTTTTTCCCTTGCTGCTTTTAATATGTTTTCTTTGTATTTAATTTTTGATACTTTGATTAATATGTGTCTTGGCGTGTTTCTCCTTGGATTTATCCTGTATGGCACTGTCTGTGCTTCCTGGACTTGATTAACTATTTCCTTTCCCATATTGGGGATGTTTTCAACTATCATCTCTTAAAATATTTTCTCAGTCCCTTTCTTTTTCTCTTCTTCTTCTGGGACCCCTATAATTTAAATATTGGTGCGTTTAATGTTGTTCCAGAGGTCTCTGAGACTGTCCTCAGTTCTTTTCATACTTTTTTCTTTATTATGCTCTGCAGTAATTATTTCCACTATTTTGTCTTCCAGGTCACTTATCCGTTCTTCTGCCTCAGTTATTCTGCTATTCATCCCTTCCAGAGTATTTTTAATTTCATTTATTGTGTTGTTCCTCATTGCTTGTTTCCTCTTTAGTTCTTCTAGGTCCTTGTTATATGTTTCTTGCATTTTCTCTATTCTGTTTCCAAGATTTTGGATCATCTTTACTATCATCATTCTGAATCCTTTTTCAGGTAGACTGTCTATTTCCTCTTCATTTGTTTGGTCTGGTGGGTTTTTACCTTGCTCCTTCATCTGCTGTGTGTTTTTCTGTCTTCTCATTTCCCTTAATTTACTGTGTTTGCGGTCTCCTTTTTTCAGGTTGCCAGTTCTTTGTTCCCATTGTTTTTGGTGTCTGTCCCCAGTGGCTAAGGTTGGTTCAGTGGGTTGTGTAGGCTTCCTGGTGGAGGGGACTAGTACCTGTGTTCTGGTGGATGAGGCTGGATCTTGTCTTTCTGGTGGGCAGGTCTATGTCTGGTGGTGTGTTTTGGGGTGTCTGTGGCCTTATTATGATTTTAGACAGCCTCTATGCTAATGGGTAGTGTTGTGTTCCTCTCTTCTTATTTGCTTGGCCTAGGGTTTCCAGCGCTGTAGCTTGCTGGTCATTGAGTGAAGCTGGTTTTTGGTGTTGAGATGGAGATCTCTGGGAGATTTTTGCCGTTTGATATTACATGGAGTTGGGAGGTCTCTTGTGGACCAGTGTCCTGAAGTTGGCTCTCCCACCTCAGAGGCACAGCACTGAGTCCTGGCTGGAGCACCAAGAGCCTTTCATCCACACGGCTCAGGTTAAAAGGGAGAAAAAACAGAAAGAAAGAGAGAGAGAGTGAGAGAGGGAGGGAGGGAGGAAGGAAGAAAGAAGATAAAGTAAGATATAATAAAATAAAGTTTTTAAAATAAAAAGTAAAAATAATTGTTGAGAAAAAAATTTTTTGATAAGTAAAAAAAAAAACATAACGGTCGGACAGAACCCTAGGACAAATGGTGAAAGCAAAGCTCTACAGACAAAGTATCACACAGAAGCATACACATACACACTCAAAAAAAGAGGAAATGGGGAAAAAATAATATATCTTGCTCCCAAAGTCCACCTCCTCAATTTGGGATGATTCATTGTCTATTCAAGTATTCCACAGATGCAGGGGGCATCAAGCGGATTGTGGAGATTTAATCCATTGTTCCTGAGGCTGCTGGGAGGGATTTCCCTTTCTCTTCTTTGTTCACACAGCTCCAGGGGTTCAGCTTAGGATTTGGCCCCGCCTCTGCGTGTAGGTCGCCTGAGGACTTTTGTTCTTTGCTCAGACAGGACGTGTTTAAAGGAGCAGCTGATTCGGAGGCTGTGGCTCTCCTGCCAGGGGTGTGAGTGGTACAGATGCGGGGTGAGCCTGCAGCGGCAGAGGCCGGTGTGATGTTGCAGCAGCCTGAGGCACTCAGTGCGTTCTCCCACGGAAGTTGTCCCTGGATCACGGGACCATGTCAGTGTCTGCCTGCACAGGCTGCCTGGAGGGGAGGTGTGGAGAGTGACCTAGGCTTGCACACAGGCTTCTTGGTGGCTGCAGCAGCAGCCTTAGCATCTCATGCCCGTCTCTGCAGTCTGCGCTTTTAGCCCCAGCTTGCGCCCGTCTCTGGAGCTCCTTTCAGCAGTGCTCTTATTCCCCTCTCCTCGAGCACCAGGAAACAAAGAGGAAAGAAAAAGTGTCTAGCCTCTTCTGCAGGTCCCCACTTTTTCTCAGACTCCCTCCTGGCTAGTCATGGCACACTATCCCCCTTCAGGCTGTGTTCCCACAGCCAACCCCAGTCCTCTCCCTGGCATCCGACTGAAGCCCAAGCCTCAGCTCCCAGCCCCCACCCACCCCGGCGGGTGAGCAGAGAAGCCTCTCGGGCTGGGGAGTGCTGGTGGGCACCGATCCTCTGTGCGGGAATCTCTCTGCTTTGCCCTCCGCACCCCTGTTGCTGCGCTCTCCAACCGGGCTCCGAAGCTTCCCCCCTCCACCACCCGCAGTCTCCGTCTGAGAAGGGGCTGCCTAGTGTGTGGAAACCTTTCCTCCTTCACAGCTCCCTCCCACTGGTGCAGGTCCCGTCCCTATTCTTTTGTCTCTGTTTTTTCTTTTTTCTTTTGCCCTACCCAGGATCGTGGGGATTTTCTTGCCTTTTGGGAGGTCTGAGGTCTTCTGCCAGCGTTCAGTGGGTGTTCTATAGGAGCAGTTCCATGTGTAGATGTATTTCTGATGTGTCTGTTTGGGAGGAAGGTGATCTCCGCATCTTACTTTTCCACCATCTTCCTCAACTCCTCCCCAATTATTTTAAATTTTTATGTGTCATCCTCTAACCAGTTTATAGCTACACTAGCCTCTCTAATAAATCCTAATCCCTAGTACTATAATAAATATACACCATTCACAAAGTCAGGTTAGGTCCAAAGGTGAAAATTCTGGTTATCTCAGAGCCTTCAGAGTTGTCCCTAAGTACCTCAAGTTTAATATTTCAAGATTTTATTTTATTCTTTAGGCAAATAAGGTACTGGGTTGGCAAAAAAGTTTGTTCAGGGTTTTCTGTAGGATGGTATGGAAAAACTCGAACAGGCTTTTTGGCCAACCCAACATTTCATATTTGTGTTACAAAATAAATTTTTATTTAATGTAAAAACAATCATAATGGTTATAAGTATTTGGCTTTTATTACTCTATTTGTTTTATACTCTTGTATATTGTCAATAACTCTCAACAAGTTCATGACTTAACTTCCAAAATCATCATTTATCTGCCAAATTCTCACATTTTAGTGGTGATTCTTTTTTTCTGAAGCTTTAGAAATTACCAGGCTTCCTCAAATGCTATTTTCCTTTTTCATAAAATACCCTTTACTATCACCCATATTGGTCCTTTTTCCAGTTTCCTCTTTTCTACCCTTGACACATTAGGGTTTCCCCAGGGATTGGCCCTTTAGCCCTCACTTTAACTCTAGTTATTTAACCGATAAAATTTTATCCATTATCGTGATTTGTAGCACCAACAGTGACCTATTCTTTATCTCCAGGTTATATATTTCTCCCGAATTTTAAATCAAGATGTTAAATTTACTAAATCAAATGTTTTGAGGACTTTCAATTTGATAAGCTTTTTTGGAGAGGTTGAAGATATGTCCCTACAAAATTATTCTTACATGCTTAGAAACTACTAATACATGAAACTCAATGTGCCCCAAAATGAAGTTAACAGAGTAACCTCTATCCACTACTACCAGACCTCCAGAGCATTCTCTTCCTTTTTTTATCCAGGTGAGATAATTGATATATAGCACTGTATAAGTTTAAGGCATGTAGCATAATGACTTGACACACATATATATATATTATAAAATGATTACCACAATAATTTTGGTTAACATCCACCATTTCATATATAGGGAAAAAAAGTTTTTTTCCTTGTCCTGAGAGCTCTCTGGATTTACTCTCTTAACAACTTTCCTATATATCATACAACAGTCTTAACTATAGGCATCATGTTGTACATTATATCCCTAGTACTCATTTATTTTATAACTGGAAGTTTGTACCTTTTGACCATCTCTATCCAATTATCTCTCCACCACACCCTGCCTCTGGTAACGATAAATCTGACCTCTTTTTCTATGAGCTTGTTTTTTGGGGTTTTGGTTATTTTTTTAGATTCTACATATAAGTGAGATCATACAGTATCTGTCTTTCTCTGTCTGACATATTTCACTTAGCATAATGACCTCAAGATCCATCCATGTTGTTGCAAATGTCAGGATTTCCTTTTTCAAATAATATATTAATGCTGAGTAATAATCTATTTTATATGTACGTATTTATATAATTTTCATTTTTTCATTCATCTGTCAGTAGACACTTAGGTTGTTTCCATGTCTTGGCTATTATAAATAATGCTGCTGTGAACAATGGGGGTGCAGATATATCTTTGACACAGTGTTTTTATTTCCTTCCAATATATCCCAGAAGTGGAATTGTTTGATCATATTTTAATTCTATTTTTAATTTTTTGAGCAACTTCCATAATTGTTTTCATACTGGCTATACGAGTTTACAGTCCCACCAATAACACACGACAGTTCTTTTTTCTCTACATCCTTGCCAGCATTTGTTATCTCTTTCTCTTTTTTTAACATCTTTATTGGAGTATAACTGTTTTACAGTGGTGTGTTAGTTTCTGATTTACAACAAAGTCTTCGTCACAGCTTACCCTTCCCCCTCCCCATGTCCTCAAGTCCATGCTCTAGTAGGTCTCTCACTTCGTCACAGCTTACCCTTCCCCCTCCCCATGTCCTCAAGTCCATGCTCTAGTAGGTCTCTCACTTCGTCACAGCTTACCCTTCCCCCTCCCCATGTCCTCAAGTCCATGCTCTAGTAGGTCTCTCACTTCGTCACAGCTTACCCTTCCCCCTCCCCATGTCCTCAAGTCCATGCTCTAGTAGGTCTCTCACTTCGTCACAGCTTACCCTTCCCCCTCCCCATGTCCTCAAGTCCATGCTCTAGTAGGTGTGTGTTTTATTCCCGTCCTACCCCTCTTCTCTTCATGACATTTTTTTTTCTTAGAGTCCGTATATATGTGTTAGCATATGGTATTTGTTTTTCTCCTTCTGACTTCACTCTGTATGACAGACTCCAGGTCTATCCACCTCATTACAAATAACTCAGTTTCATTTCTTTTTATGGCTGAGTAATATTCCATTGTATATATGTGCCACATCTTCTTTATCCATTCATCTGTTGATGGAAACTTAGGTTACTTCCATGTCCTGGCTATTGTAAATAAAGTTGCAATGAACATTTTGGTACATGACTTGGAATTATGGTTTTCTCAGGGTATATGCCCAGTAGTGAGATTATGGGGTCGTGTGGTAGTTCTATTTGCAGTTTTTTAAGGAACCTCCATACTGTTCTCCATAGTGGCTGTATCAATTTACATTCCCACCAGCAGTGCAAGAGTGTTCCCTTTTCTCCACACCCTCTCCAGCATTTATTGTTTGTAGAGTTTGTGATGATGGCCAATCTGACCCGTGTGAGATGATATCTCATTGTTTTGATTTGCATTTCTCTAATGATCAATGATGTTGAGCATTCTTTCATGTGTTTGTTGGCAATCTGTATATCTTCTTTGGAGAAATGTCTATTTAGTTCTTCTGCCCATTTTTGGATCGGGTTGTTTGTTTTTTTGTTATTGAGCTGCAAGAGTTGCTTATAAATTTTGGATATTAATCCTTTGTCAGTTGCTTCATTAGCA
>NC_041220.1:44929876-44957291 GCF_002837175.3 Physeter macrocephalus | reverse complement strand
TTTAATTTTGATAGTTTGATTAATATGTGTCTTGGCGTGTTTCTCTTTGGATTTATCCTGTATGCGACTCTCTGTGCTTCCTAGACTTGATGGACTATTTCCTTTCCCATGTTAGGGAAGTTTTCAACTATAATCTCTTCAAATATTTTCTCAGTCCCTTTCTTTTTCTCTTCTTCTTCTGGGACCCCTGAAATTCGAATGTTGGTGCATGTTATCTCTTTTGATGATAGCCATTCTAACAGGCATGAGGTGATATCTCACTGCAGTGTTGATTTGCATTTTCCTTATGATTAGTGATGTTGAGCATTGTTTCATGTTCCTGGTGGCCATTCATACACCTTCAGAAAAAGATTTATTCAGGTCCTTTGCCCATTTTTCGTTTGAATTATTATTATTATTCTGCTATTGAATTGTATGAGATCTTTATATATTTTGGATATTAACCCCTCATTAGGTATATTGTTTGCAATTTTTTTCATTCTGTATGTTTTCTTTTCATTTTGTTGATCATTCTTTTGCTGTCTAGACATTTTTAATTTGATGTACTCCCACTTGTTCATTTTTTATTTTGTTACTGTGATTCTCTTGCTCTGATTACTGCTATACCAAATGTGATTTTGCCCCCAAAAGAAATATGTTTGTGTATTTTTTCTCTTACATATAAATTATTACATAAATCCCATTACTTCTGAAATCTTTCCCATTCCATCACCACTGTCACAGCTTTTCTTCCATCCTTATGTGTTAACTAGACTATAGCAACTGAGAAACTGAATATCCAAATGAACACTGTCTAGACCATGTATAAAAATAGAAACCTGTCTCACAACCTGCAGCAACCTGCCCAGGAAACCAACTATTTTATGTGCAATAACCACCCAAGGGAGCCAGCCGGTTATAGGTCAGACTTATAGGAAGTCAGAGCACTATCTCTGGTAACAATACAGGAAGCTAATTGATAACTTCTATAACAGTCGGCCCAAAATGGCCAGGCCTTGGTTAGTAACCAATAGCTTCCCTAACTTCTGTCCCAACTTAGGACCAACCAGAGAAAGCTTCCAACTTAGGACCAACCAGAGAAAGCCAAATATGTGCACTAACCAATCACACAGGATGCCCATTTCTAGTTAGCCCACCTCTACCTTCCTCATGCCAATAGCCTCCAATCAGCCTACCTGGAACCTTCCCTTTTTTCATTGTAAAGCATTCCTACTCCTCTGTCTGCCTTTGAGACTCAGCCAAAACACAAATGATGGTGGCTGACTCCCTTGCTATAGCAAGCTGTGAATAAATAGCCTTTGCTTGTTCTCATTTGTTTGGTCTTCATTTATTTCCACACAACAAAGTCCTGACTGGTCTCTGCTCATTGTCCAGATATTTCCAATTGGTTTCACTCTACAACTAGAGTGATATTTCAAAACTCAGAACCTGTATTGTCACTGATCTGCATACTTTTCAATGGGTCCCTGTTGCCTTGGGGACTGAACTAAAGTTCTTCAGCTGATCACACAAATCCACAGTCTCAATTCTTACCATTTCCCCAAGTAAAACATCTTGCTGATCTCATAATATACTGAACATTTTCATTCCTCCAGTTGTTTGAACAATCTGGTTTCATTTCCTTTAATGAGTTTGTCTCCTTTATCCACCTGTTTAACTCTTTTCTTTTCCTTTGAGACTGGATTAACTTTTTCCTTAAAGAATCTTGCTACCAAGACTTATTTGACTTTTTCTCTTCTATACTCCAATAATATCCTAAGATTACTTCTACTTCGCATTATTAAGATCAAACTATTTTATATACTTTTATCTATATCCTGTTAAACTGTGAATCTCAAGTGTGAAGTTCTAGTTTTAATCAATTTTCTATCCATGGAAGTTAGACCAATTCCTAGAGCATAGTAGGCTCTCAACAAATAATATTGGCTATTTTATTTCTGGCTTTGATTTGTTACCCATATAGATTATTTACTAACCTATTAGTAAATAATATATATAATTATATCTTAATATTATTAAATATTTAATAATTGAAACCCAATGAACATAAAATTTTAATATTATTTTTCAATATAAAAATACAGTTTTTGACCATCATCAATAATTGTATACCTCTTATCCTGATGGGCAGCATCAAAAAAACCTAACAGAAGCAATGCAGTATATATGTGCTATAGGGTTTGCTGAATATTGGGCATATTTCAAGTGCCTCCTCCCATTCACTCAAGACCATCATTTCCCAGACCCTCAGCCACTGAGCATAATAGCTTAAGCCCATGTAGTTTTGCTGCCTGGGGTGGACTAGATGTTTGTGTTAGGGCTGAGCCTTATTTTTGTATCTCTATACAATTATGTCTGCCACATGACCTCAATTCATGGTTTCTCCCACCACTTCCAAATTGAATGAAGCACCCACCATAGGGCATGAGATCTGGCTTCCTGACCAACTAAAGAAAGATTAGCACATAAATATTAGCAGTGAAATGGAGTTTTTTCCCTGTGGGGAAACATTAGTCATTGTGAAAGATGTCTAGAGAGATTTGGGCAAATAAATTTATTCTTTTTCCTACCCCCGGTTGGCTATATCATGCTGGGGAGCTATGTCCTATGTTGCAGAGCGTGTGTACCTCCTGAACAGCTAGTTGCATCTCCTTGCATTTACTAGTGAATTTAATAAAGTATCACCAGCATTGCTACTCATCCTTTCCTATTTTACCTTCCATTTCCCTCATTCTTGTTGCCCTGTGATTGTAACTCCTAAGTCAACGACTAGCAATATTCTTTGCCTCAGGTTTTGTTTTCTGGGGATCAAGTCTAAAATAGGATGGATATAAATGTTAACCTGTAAGAAGAGCTTATAAATTAAATGAATGAAAAATATTGTATAACCAATAGTAACAGAAATCTTGTCTTTGTCAACATGAAGTTTTTAGCCTCTTTATATTGTTACATATACATCTAATAGGATGCTAAAGTCAAATCCCAAGAGTTTGTGCATGTATTAATACTTGTTATTCTATGCATAAGCACTGCTGAAACCCTGAAAAATCTCAATAGGTATTTGCTAAGAAAAGTAAAGCTAGTAATGTGTTTACATTGAGCAACGAATTTCAAAGGGCTATTTTATTCCAAATATATTTGGAATGGGTTCAAAGGATAGAAAACCTAGTGATCCCTGATTTTGTGAGCCATGCTAGTGATCTATATGCACATTTTGCTTCCCATTTACCCCTTTTCTGTATTAGTTCTTGAAAACCTCTGACTTAAAGGCTTTGAGGAAAAGCATGAACAAAAGGTATAATCAAATACAGAAAAGGAGACATTTGCTGCACTTGATGCCTGACAAAGCCGTAAACCCTTCGTGAACACTGGCGACATATGCTTGCCACAGTAGGAGTAAATAGGCCTGCTAGTGCAGAGCTCACAAAGCCAAGGATCCTGTGGAGTGTTTTGTAAGTTCTATATAGAAAGCAAGGTATTTGTTGTGTCCAAATAGGTACACAGATTGCTTCTTATTTTTTTAAAATATAAAGTCCATCATTTCTACAGGAGAGGCTGTTTATCCATATTGGCACTCTGGAGACACCTTAATCTACTTGAAAATGACATTGAATTTGATGTCATGATATGCTTCAAAAGAATAGGTCTGTACACAGAGAAAGATTGCAGTTCAGCAGTACTAACTTCATGGGACAAGAAGAAAGATTTTAACTGAAGTGTGGGCATAGGGCTGTGCATGGCTGGCTGAGTTCTCCCTGTTATCAACATGAGTGTACCAGGAGAAGAAAAGAAACAAAGGTTCATTGCTAGATGGTAGTAAGGGCTTCAAAATGAGTAATAAACTTGTAATTTCTAAATGCTTTGATCCATAAGATTCTAATCAATTTTTCAAAATGGAAAAATATTCTAAGAAAAGAGACCCTTTTATACAAAAAGAATGGATATTCTTTTTTTTTTAATTTTGATTTATTTTTTTGTTGTTCAGGTATTGTTGTTTTACAATGTTGTGTTAATTTCTACTGTACAGCAAAGTGGAGTTCCCTGTGCTATACAGAAGGTTCTTATTAGTTTTCTATTTTATACATAATAGTATATATATTGTCAATCCCAATCTCGTAGTTCATCCCACCATCACAGCCACTGCCCACTTTCTCCCCTTGGTGTCCATATGTTTGTTCTCTACATCTGTGTCTCTATTTCTGCCTTGCAAACCAGTTCATCTGTACCATTTTTCTAGATTCCAAATATATGAGTTAATATATGATATTTGTTTTTCTTTTTCTGACTTACTTCACTTTGTATGACAGTTTCTTGGTCTATCCTCATCTCTACAAATGACCCAATTTCATTACGTTTTATAGCTGAGTAATATTCCATGGTATCTGTGTACCACATCTTCTTTATCCATTTGTCTGTCGATGGACATTTAGGTTGCTTTCATGACCTGGCTATTGTAAACAGCACTGCAATGAACATTGGGGTGCATGTGTCTTTTTTAATTATAGATTTCTCTGGGTATATGCCCAGTAGTGGCATGGCTGGGTTGTATGGTAATTCTATTTTTATTTTTTAAGGAACCCCCATAATAGTGTAGGAGGGTTCCCTTTTCTCCACACCCTCTCCAGCATTTGTTGTTTGTAGATTTTCTGATGATGCCCATTCTAACTGGTGTGAGGTGATACCTCATTGTAGTTTTGATTTGCATTTCTCTAATAATTAGTGATGTTGACCATCTTTTCATGTGTTTGTTGGCAATCTGTATGTCTTCTTTGGAGAAATGTCCATTTAGGTCTTCTGCCCATTTTTTGATTGGGTTGTTTGTTTTTTAATGTTGAGCTGCATGAACTGTTTATGTATTTTGGAGATTAATCCTTTGTCTGTTGATTCATTTGCAAATATTTTCTCCTATTCTGAGGGCTGTCTTTTTGTCTTGTTTATAGTTTCCTTTGCTGTGCAAAAGCTTTTAAGTTTCATTAGGTCCCATTTGTTTATTTTTGTTTTTTTTTCCATTACTCTAGGAGGTGGGTCAAAAAGATCTTGCTGTGATTTATGTCAAAGCGTGTTCTTCCTATGTTTCCTCTAAGAGTTTTTATAGTGTCTGGTCTTACATTTAGATCTTTAATGCATTTTAAGTTTATCTTTGTGTATGGTGTTAGGGAATGTGCTAATTTCATTCTTTTACATATAGCTCTCCAGTTTTCCCAGCACCACTTATTGAAGAGACTGTCTTTTCTCCTTGCATAGCCTTGCCTCCTTTGTCATAGATTAGTTGACCATAGGTGCATGGGTTTATCTCTGGGCTTTCTATCTTGTTCCATTGATCTATACTTCTGTTTTGTGCCAGTACCATATTGTCTTGATTACTGTAGCTTTGTAGTATAGTCTGAAGTCAGGGAGTCTGATTCCTCCAGCTCCGTTTTTTCCCTCAAGATTGCTTTGGCTATTTGGGGTCTTTTGTGTCTTCATACAAATTTTAAGATTTTTTGTTCTAGTTCTGTAAAAAATGCCATTGGTAATTTGATAGGGATTGCATTGAATCTGTAGATTGCTTTAGGTACTATAATCATTTTCACAGTATTGATTCTTCCAGTCCAAGAATGGATATTCTAATGTAATATTTCTATGTATATTAGTCGTGTGCTTTTAAAACATATTTTAAAGAGCAGTGGGATCATTTATGCATTTTTTCAACTCTTGGTATCATTTGAAATCTGAAGCCCTATAGGTAGGTGAGAGAAAGTGAGCAGCTGTACAACAGGTATTAAAATGACTATTGAATATCTGTATACTCATTTTGAAAAAGACTGCGTAGTCTATCCTAGGACACAGAGTATTGATATGAAGCTCGTGGTTAATTACTTCTCAAACACAGGTGTTCACAGTGAACTTAGCTGAGGTATTATTAAAACTTGCTCCTCGAAGTCAAGAAACATAATATACGTACTCTATCTAAACAAAGAAACTCCAGAAATTAACTAAAAGTCTATGGAAAAAAAAAAGGAAAAAAGTCACTTACACACTTTCATGAAAGTAGTATGAAGCTTAAAGTTTTTGTTTTTTTTTGTTTTTTTTTTGTTTTTTTAAGCTTAAGCTTAAAGTTTTGAGGAGTGGAATGAACTCTGATAAAATGTACTCTTTAAAATTAATAATTAACTTCTGTATATTCTTCAAGTTTTGCTTTACATTAGATATTTTAAAATAAATACAGCATATAAGATCTACAGCATATAAGATCCCTCATAACCAGACTCCAGATTATATTCCCACATTCATCCCTCTCAACCATGTACCCAATTCTGTAGTCAAATCTCTGATCCCCAAATCCGCAGAGCATTTTATTTATCTTTGCCTTTGTTTATGCTACTTTGTTCACCTGTTAGTCCCTCTTCTATTCTTCTTCCCTCATCTACACTGTCTCCTTTTCCATCCAGCAAACTCCTATTCAGTTTTAAAGGTGATACCTTCTCTATAACTTCCTGAGATCATCCCCCTTCCGTTTCTCCTTCTAGGCAGAGTAATTTTTCCCACAGATGTATCCCATTTAAATTATAATAGTGCCTTTGTTTTAGCCCTTATCATCTTGTATTGTTATTTGCTACTACCTTATGTTTCCTGAGCTCTTTATAGAGGAAAAAAATTATTCTTGATAATTTATGTAAACTATGCTCCTACTTACAGGGATTAGCACATGGTTATAGTGCAATAAATATTGTTGGATTGATGAAGATAGACTTTTATTACATGTCTCTTTAGTGTATATTTTCTAAAAGTATAGTAAGCTCATGTTTTCAAAATGATTTCTTTTTCTTTTTTTTTTTTTTTTTTTTTTTTGTGGTATGCGGGCCTCTCGCTGCTGTGGCCTCTCCCGTTGTGGAGCACAGGCTCCGGACGGGCAGGCTCATGGGCCTAGCCTCTCCGCGGCATATGGGATCTTCCCGGACCGGGGCACAAACCCGTGTCCCCTGCATCGGCAGGCAGATTCTCAACCACTGCGCCACCAGGGAAGCCCTCAAAATGATTTCTTATAAATGATTCTGTCTGTGTATGTCTGAGAAGATTTTTATTTCTCACATAAGTGATGGCTGAATTGAACATACAATTCTAGGGTTATATTTTTTTCTTCAAAATTCTGGATATAACATCTTTCTCTGATAACCAGAAGAAATTATAGGCCAAACATTGCTCTTCCTGCTTTCAGCCAATATCCTTTCCTTTTTTAAAATTTTTGTCACTTTTCAGCCCAAATGCTTTGTTCTTGTCATTCACTTGGCCACATTTTGTTCTGATATGCCTCTCTGTCCATTGATCCATTGATCATTTCTGTGATTTTCTCATTATTCTAGTCATGTTCTTCAACCATAGTCTTTTTAAAAATCTTTTGAAGTTTTATTTAACATTTATCTCTGCTAGTTAAAATGTAATAAATGCCCTGTAGAAGTAATGATTTTTGAGGTCTCAGGACTATGTGTAACTTTTCTTTCTAAATAACAAAAACTCAATTCAGTGTTCTGCATATATTGTCCTTCAAAACAAAATTCTTCAGTAAATCAAATAATTGAACAATACTCTGTAGGTCACTCACCTTTTCTATTATCAGTTTCATTAAAACTAAAAGTTAGTACTGGATGCAAAAGTTTTCTAATTTTTCACACCATGCATCCTTTTAATAAAGCACACTAGGTTATGCTGAATGATTGTGTATTGTTGAATTGATGTAGAAACACATTAGGTTATCAACAAACTTTTTTTTAATTGAATGACTTGATGTAACAGTCAAAATCCTTGTCTGATTTCTAGGTTTGAAAAAATTTATTAGAGCTCTGCTAGCCTGAGAGGGTACTTTTTTCCATACTCATTACCCACCTTGCTGGCATCCTGAACAGGTAAAACAAATAAATCTTACAGTGGGAAAATGGCTTTCATAATGGTAATAAAAAAACAGGACTCTGGAATCAAGCACATTTTGATTTCATATTTACTACTTAGCTGTATGATGAAAAAGTTAATCTCATTTTTCTTATTGTAAAATGAAATCCTTCTTCATAGTGCTGTTGTCAGAATTTAACGTGAATATGTAAGTAAAAAATTTGGCATGGTAGTCAACCCTAAACATGATTTTATCTAGAAGAAAGCAAAATTTTTATAATTAACTTTTTTAGTAAACCACTTGTAACTGGAGAATTAAATAAGAACAGTCAATGGAAAAATAGCAAGTCCTTGTCTTTGCTTTTTAAAAAATGGTACATTTTAAAGCACTTTTGAGCAGAGATTTCACAGAAAACAAGTTTTATCCCTACTTGTTGAGCCTTTTAGGGCAGAATTAAGATGTATTACTGGAAGGAATCTTAGTTCTTTCAGGAGAGCTCAAAAAGGCTAAATAACTGTAAACTTGGTGAAATCTAATTGTATTTCTCTGTTTTGCTAAATAAACTATTTGCCTCCTCCATCCTTTGCCATCCTCCTACACACTTAGGGGCGTTTCCAGTCATTTGGCAATTTGTTCGTAATAGGGAGAATATTGTATAATCAAAACTTGATTCATGCCTGATTTGATTACAGGGTACTGATTAAACCAATGCTAGCAAATTTTGTTTAATTCAGTGATTAAGAGAGGGGTGATTTCCCATACATCTTTGAGAGCCCAGTCACTGTAGGTAAAACTCCCTGTCCTTTACAATGGGGAGGCCTGAATCAGGCTTTATATAATGTATTCATTCTGTTAAATGTAAATTTATTAACAGGCTTTTATGTTTTCCTGAGAAACTGGGACTTTTTAGGTGCCGTCCTTGTCTCTTGAGTTTAATGGCATTTATTACTTCAGAGCCTTGACAAGTCCCATTATTACATTTCATTTTTTGAAAAGTGGCTGTATGCTAAGCCTGGTACCTGACATAGCATTAGATATCTTGCTCAGTAGGTTTACAAGTTAATTCATTAAACCAAATCATTTTCATTAGAACACTGGCCTGATATGTTACCACTACCACTAAAATAAATAATTTTATTCTGTCTATTATGGTAAATGATACATCTGATACAGTTATTAAGTTAAAGTGTTTTCTCAAATTCTCATGTTCAGTTATTCTTGAAACCACTCACAATGTTGATGGCTCTCTCAGGAAGCATTATCTATAAGGATAAATTCCAACTTTGTTTCTTGGTATTGATATTCCTCCACAGTTTGGTCACAACATACTGTTCCAACCTCTTCCCCTACTATTCTGTACCCAAATCTTCCACAGCAACCAGGCTGCCCTATTCATGTCTGAAGCTCTGCCAGGAACACTAGCTGCCCAATACCTCTCCCTTTAAAGAGAAGGCTTCACCTCTCCTTTGTTTAGGCAAACTTCCTTTGTGATAGATCCAACCCACATTTTTCATGAAGAGTTTCCTGTCTACTTCTCATCTGTACATCTCCTTTACATATAACATTACATTCTGATAAAAATAGCCCTTTTTCTTCTGTCCTTACTGTGCTGCTAACAGGTATCATACTTACTTCTCAGGTGACTACTCCTGGAACTTCTAATTTGGTTTTTATCTTGTGTAAGGATATAACTACTCTGTTGTAGTTTTCTCTATCCACCCAAAATGTAGCACCAAATGCATAGAGAACAGCGCTCACTTTAAAAATGTCTCAGTACTTGCATATTGTATTTTGTCTGGAGTCAGAGGAGAGGTAATGCATCTCCACCAAAGGCACTCTTAATAAAATAATCTCTAAGTTCTCACTTCATAGATTGGTGGTCACTCTACTCATTTCTTTGCATCTATTGAGGTAATGACATGCCTTAGACCATAGTTGCTTCCAGCTATATTTTCTGTAATTGTTGAGTAATGTTCCCAGGAAAAAGTGATATTTGCTAAATCCCTAACATGTATGGAGACTTCTATAAATTTGTAATTTCCAATTCAATTTTAGCTCTGTGTGTGCTATATTATATATTCCTTGAATCTTCTTGAACTTCACTTCTTGGATGTACTGAACAGTGCTATTATGCTATCACTTGTACATTTTTTTCAGGCATTATGGTACAAAAATATTAAACAAATTAGAAAATAATAAACAAATTAATTAACATGAAGCCACAGTAGAATAAAGAGCAGAGGTTTCACATCTTACTGAATTTAAGATAACTCAATCTATTGCTTATTGGCTGAGTGTTGGTGAAATGGTGCAAAAAAACTTTTAACCAAGGATATTTACAACAGATTTATTCACTAGCTTTCATTGGCTGAGAGCATAAGACAGGAATAAAATGTATTCAGTATATTAATAGCATAATCTAGTAGATTGGTACATATATAATGTATGTGTATGTATATGCACACATATATATTAAATATTTCAGAGAAAAATAGCATTATAATAGTTCCCCCAGGATTCTGAAGGAATAGGCTATGCTTATGTTAAAACTTAAAACCACAAAAAATGGGTATGTTTGGCTAATTACTTCAGTAATATAAAACAGATGATTTGCTACTTCAATGATTTTCATGTACTGTATATTCAATAAATTCTGATAATATTAATATATTTGCAATATTTTTGGAACCAAGGATTTCAAAACTCAGTCCTGGTTATTAGATGCTAACAATATTAATGAAAAGAGATGTGGCATTATATAACTATAAAATAATGTCGACTCCTCAACTCACATACTATACATGCTATTGTGATGAATTCTTAATGTGTAAATTTTGCTGGGCTACAGTCCCTAGTTATTCAATCAAACACTAATCTAGGTATTGCTCTGAAGGTATTTCCATAGATGTGATTATCATCAGTTGACTTTAAGTAAAATAGATTTTTCCAGATAATCTGAATATGCCTGATTTAATCATTTGAAATGCCTTAAGATCAGAGCTGAAGTTTACCTGATGAAGAAGAAATTCCACCTGTGGACAGCAGTTTCAGCCATGGCTAGCAGGGTCCCACACTGCCTTTCCTGACAGCCTGCCTCATACATTTTGGGCTTGCCCAGCCCGCCCCCAAGATCCTGCAAGCCAGTTCCCTGCAATCAGTCTCAATTTATATCTATTGCTGGTCTGTTTCTATGGTTGAAGCTTGACTGATGGAACTGTGCACACTCAGTGTATGTATGCACTTACATACAAATATGAAAGTATGTAGGTTTATACACACACACTCAGATCTGTTAATAGAGTAAGCAGATAATCCACTTAGGGTAGATTATATGTTCACTCTATAGGGTGGCTTTTTTATGCTTAGAACAAAATGGTGGCCAGCAATTAGCCAGGTAAAGAAGGTGGGCAGTGGACTGAATATTATGAGCACATGAATCAGTGTGTGCAAAGGCTTGGAGATCAGAATGAGTAGGGTGCTGTCTGGAAATATAAGATGGATATGGAGCCAAGAGTACAAGTTGCAGAGGGTCAAGAGACTAGACTGGTACTGGCCAAGTCCCAGGGAATTTAGCCTTGCTGAAAAATTTGTATTTTGTCCTAGTGTAATGTAGTTAAATCTGGATCTATACCTTCTGGTGTTTGTGACCTTAGGCAAGTCCCTTTAGCTTTGGTAGTATCAGAACTTTTTTAGTTTTGCCTTGAATATTAGCTTTCCTGCCACTACTTTTAAAAATACATAACGAAGTGGTTTGTTTTCTAAAGTCCTAGCATAGTAGGTATACCCAGGCAAGTTGGTTGATAGATGAGTGTCCAGGGCTCTTGTAGACAAGGAGGACAGCATCTCAAACTTATTATTTAGGAACACAAAAGGTGGCTCAAACCCATCCCACCACCATATGTTGACAGCTGAGAACACTGAAAAGGAAAGAACCAGGATAGAAGAGTCTTCTTTTCAAGTTCCTGAAACCTGCAGCCCAAGGTGGCACTGGTGGCCTATTATTCCCTGGAGCTCTGGAAGAGTTCTGTTTATGTAATTCTAGGCAGAAAACATATGTTTTCTCTTGATAAAGAAGGATAGTTTATGATTAGAGGAATATTTCCTTAGTGTTTGTAATTGAAATAGAGTTGACATATAACATTCGTTTCAGGTGTACAACATAATGATTCAATATTTGTATATATTGCATATGATCATCATCACAATAAGTCTAGTTAACATCAATCACCACACATAGTTACAAATTTTCTTTCCTTGCTGTGAGAACATTTGAAACCTACTCTATGAGGAGCTTTCAAATATACAATACAATATTATTAAATGTAGTCACCATGCTCTACATTACATCCCATGACATTTATTTTATAAATGGAAGCTTGCATATTTTGAGCCCTTTAATCCATTTTGCCCAACCCATACTCAGCCTCTGCAGCCACTAATCTGTTCTTTGTACATATGAGCTTGTTTTTCTTCCCAGATGCTACATGTAAGTGAGATCACACTGTATTTATCTTTGTCTGTCTGACTCATTTCACTTAGCATAATGCCATCAAGGTGCATCTGTGTTGCTGCAGATTGCAAGATTTCCTTCTTTTCATGTCTGAGTAACAGTCCTGTGTGTGTGTGTGTGTGTGTGTGTGTGTGTGTGTATAATATATATTATATATATATATTTTTTATATATATATAATATATATAGAAATTTTCTTTATTCATCTGTTGATGAACTTAGAATGTTTTCATGTCTTGGCTACTATAAATAATGCTGCACTGAACATGGCAGTGCAGATATCTTTTAGAGTTTGTGTTTTCATTTTCTCCAGATAGATACACAGAAATGGAATTGCTGGATAATACAGTAGTTCAATTTTTTACTTTTTGAGGAAACTCCATACTATTTTCCACAGTGGCTACCCAAATTTAGAGTTCCACCAACAGTTCACAAGTTTTCCTTATTCTCTGCATCCTTACCAACATTTGTTATTTCGTATCTTTTTGATAATGGCCGTTCTAACAGACATGAAGTGGTATCTCACTGTGGTTTTGATTTGCATTTCCCTTATGATTAATGGTGTTGAGTATGCAACTGTCAGTCATCTGTATGCCTTCTTTGGAAAAAGTCTGTTCAGGTTCTCCCCCTTTTTTTGTTTTGTTTTGTTTTTATTTTATTTTATTGAAGTATAGCTGATTTACAATGATGTGTTAATTACTACTGTATAGCAAAGTGATTCAGTTTTATATATATATATAATATATATATATATATATTTTAATATTTTCCATTATGGTCTCTTATAGGATATTGAACGTAGTTCTCTGTGCCATACAATAGGGCCTTGCTGCTTATCCATTCTACATATAAAAGCCTACATCTGCTAATCCCAACCTTCCACTCCATCCCTCCCCCAACCCCTTCCCCCTTGGCAAACACCAGTCTATTCTCTATGTCCATGATTCTGTTTCTGTTTCATAGATAGGTTCACTCGTGTCACATTTTAGATTTCACATATAAATGATATCATATTGTATTTGTCTTTCTCTTTCTGACTTACTTCACGTAGTATGATAATCTCTAGTTGCATCCATGTTGCTGCAAATGCCATTGTTTTGTTCTTTTTTATGGCTGAGTAGTATTCGTTGTATATATGTAACACATCTTCTTTATCCATTCATCTGTTGATGGACTTTTAGGTTGTTTCCATGTCTTGGCTATTGAGAATAGTGCTGCTATGAACATAGGGGTGCATGTATTTTTTCAAATTATAGTTTTGTCCAAATACATGCTCAGGAGTGGGATTGCTTGATCATATGGTAATTCTATTTTTAGTTTTCTGAGAAACCTCCACACTGTTTCCAAAGTGGCTGCACCAATTTACATTCCCACCAACAGCATAGGAGGGTTTCCTTTTCTCCACATTCTCTCCAGCATTTATTATTTGTAGACTTTTTAATGATAGCCATTCTGACCTGGTGTGAGGTGGTACCTCATTATAGTTTTGATTTGCATTTCTCTAATAATTAGCAATGTTGAGCATCTTTTCATGTGCCTCTTGGTCATCTGTATGTCATCAAATACAGTCCATATATCTGGGCTATAATTTGCAAATAACTTTTCCTGAAATAAAAACATATGCTAGTCTTCTACCCTTGATTTTTGGTTGCACATTTGATTCACACAGTAATCCTGTGCTTTAAGGAAGAAATGTAGTTCTTCTAAATAAAGACACAGAGTTGTACTTAAAAAATGCCTGTGTTTTATGTGTTATGCCAAGTTGTTATAACAAGGTGTCTTCATTTTAAACCAATAACCTACCAGTTTTGGACTGCCTGGTGATTCTGCATTACCCATGCTTCTGCAACTTTACCATTACTGTGGTATATCTGAATAGTAGAGAGGTATATCTTTGGTTTGTCTCCTCAGGTTTTTAAACAATTCTGAAAGGAGGTCCTTGAAACAGAGGATAATAACTATTAATGAATGTAACATAAAATTTAAAGAATATATGTAACCTAGAAGTATCAAACTTCCCAAGGCAGCAACTGTCAACAGCATGGGACTCTTCTATGATTTATACTGGCAAGCCTAACACAGCATTCTTCATGATTTTTAAGGGAATTGAATTCAAACACAGTGAAAATATATAAAACAATGTGAAATGTGCATAACAATTCCCAAGAAGACAATTTGGGCTTAGAAATATTTTGAACTTCAAATCACACAATTCAATTTTATATCTGTGATTTCACACTACAAAAATCAATTCATATTTTAGAGCTATCATTTTAAAATTCCTTAAGGAAAGGAAGGGTCCAAATCAATTTTGTGATTATCAGCTACATCTTTGTAAACTTGGATATATGTATTGTCAACATAATGTAATCCATTGTACGTGAAAATCATAGCAAGTCAAAACAATAAGACTTGTTTTAGGCAATAATGTTTTCAATATTTTAAGTAAGTTGGTTCTGCTAGATAACATAGATTACTGTAATTAATGACAGCAGTGCAGTTCATCCAATGTATCATAATTTTTTATCATGTCATTCCTGAGAGATTAGAAATTGCACACATTTTTGGTAATCTCTTGTATAAAGGAACATAGATTACATTTTCATAACAAACTGTTTTAGAAAATTTATTTTTTGAATAAAATATCTATTACTTTCCTGTTTTGATCTTTTCTTTCTTCAATAGCAAAGTATTTTTTTGGTAAGAACACTATAGAAAACTCTTGAAAGAAATCTTAAACCAGAATCTGAGCTTTCTTTTGAAGGCTACAGTTTATAGAGGGAAAATACGTGCTTGAGAAGCAAACAAAAACCACAACAAAATCTCTTTAAACCAAAAGACAAAATAAAAAAATATATATACTATACAAGTCTTTCATTTTCAAAAGTCCTTAAAAATGATTCTTTAGTGCTTTTCCATAATTTATAAACTATCTTTCCTTTATGAAAATAAAACATTCTTATTTTTGTTTTGCATATTGGTCTTTATCTTCCTCACTGGCTCTTCTTTTTCCCTCTAGAAGAATATATTTTGCAAGGAGAAAGGCCTCACCATCACTTCTTTAAATTCTGTTCTCTGACCCTTAATATGACCATTTTACAATTTCAAATATTGACCTCTATCTCCTATTTCAGACAAACCTGTAAATTAAACGATTCCTAATAATTCTTTACGGCATGACATCAGACTCATCTCTGTCTACGATGTCCTTTCTCTCTCAATTCCCCTACCTATTGGGACAGGATTAAACTAATTCGGAATATAATGTCTCACACTTAGATGGTGCTCGGAAAATGTAGAATGAATTGGATTCCATTTTTTCCTACTAGTTAAACTGAAAACTCTCATTTTTCATGCCCTCTTCTCTCTCTTCAGAGACTGAGGTTTGACTTTTTCCACTCTTTTTCTTGGGGTCCTCCTTTTACATTCACTGCATGAATGAATTATTCCAATTTACAACTATGAAAAAATAATATTCCTCTTACGTGTTTCTTTGGTATCCCTAGAGAAATATTAGCATCAGATTAATCTTCCTAAGATATAAATTTTATTAAGATATTTTCATTCTCGAAAAATGTCATGATGAGATGAGGGGAAGGGATGAATAGGCAGAGCACAGAGGATTTTTAGGGCAGTGAAAATACTCTGTATAATATCCTAATGATGGATACATTTCATTATACATTTTCTCAAGTCCACAGAATGTAAAACATCAAGAGTAAAACCTAAGGTAAACTATGGAGTTTGAGTGATTAAGATGTGTTAAGTTCAATTGTAACAAATGTAGCACTCTGGTAGGGGATGTTGATAATGGGGAAGGCGCTGCATGTGTTGGGGCAGGAGGTATATGGGAAATCTCTGTACCCTACGCTCAACTTTGCTGTGAACCTAAAACTGCTCTAAAAAAGAAAAATATATTTAATAATTTTCAAAATTAGTTTATTAAAAAACTTTTTCAATGGTTATTTAATTAGTCCTCTTGGTTTCCTACCTGGCAATCTACATATTGCAAGCCTAAACAATGTGCTTGCTTTTCTGTCTGTACTTTCCTTTGTTCCCAATGTATCATCATAATTCCAACCGAACTGATATTCCCACTACAGTTTAAATTACTTATAAAGATTTCCATTCCTTTAGGTACACTCTACTCACTATTGCTCTAAATCACAATAATCTCTCCCCTATCTCCTCATATATATACAAATCTTCATAATGCTTAAAAGCCAAACACACATTTTATCCATTTCAGGAAGGTTTTCCTGAACATTCTATTCTATAGTAATCCCCCCATTCTTTAGGCATTAAAACATGTTGGGCTTTGATAACAGAACTGGATACAAATGTTGATTCTGTCTCTTACCAACTTGTGACCTTGGACACATCTCTTAATTTTTCTATTTTCAAAATCCTTAGTCATTAAAATGAAACAAATATCTAACTCACATAGTTTTGTAAAGACTGGTTTAACTCTACATGTTTGTAGGTTTGAGTACCTGTGTATATATCATAGTTTCCTGCATATAGACATAGGAAGCACTCAATAAATTGTACCTACAATTGTATCTAAAGCATTTTGCCACTCTTTAACCATTGACCACATATTTGATGGGTTTAATGCCATGTTTATGGATGCTGGCCCAGTTCTCTCCACTTTCTAACTCTATGAATGAGTTCAGTATTTTACTTGTTTTCAGTCCCTCACAACACCAAACAAAAAAGTCATGTTATAAATATCTTTTGACTTAAGTGGAATAAAACTTGCCCTTCATCCTTTTTTCTTGAATTTTAAAATTTCATATATGGTAGCACATTCTGAGAATGTATATACCTAGATCACAGGCTCATGGAAACTTGGATATAATATTCCTGAATATT
Organism: Physeter macrocephalus; assembly: GCF_002837175.3. NCBI lineage: Eukaryota > Metazoa > Chordata > Mammalia > Artiodactyla > Physeteridae > Physeter > Physeter macrocephalus. The sequence continues at coordinate 44,940,039 of NC_041220.1, read as the reverse complement.
GATATCAATAACATTCCAAGAATTTCTTATCAGAATATTGGCCTGATGTAGTATAAAAGGATTTGGCTTAGAGGTAGTATAAAGCCCCCATTCATTGAATATCAGCTCAATAATTTTGGTCATGTAAGATAAATTCTCTAAGCATCCATTTTTTCCTCTAAAAAAAAATGGAGATAATATAACAGCATTATCAAATAGAACCGTGAAAACCAACTGAGAAATGATAGTTTAATATAACTATTTTATGAAGCTACAATATACACAAAAATGTTGTTATAAGCACTTGTCCATAGACCTGAAGAAAATAAGATTTGTTTTCCTTTGAAGCCCTTTGTATCTAGATGTTGATGACTGTGGTCTAAAATTTATGAGAATATAGCATATCCCATGGAAGGGAACAGACTGTTAGAGCAGAGAAGGAAGGAAGGAGATGGCACAAGGTCCTGGAAGTCACAAGATGTTGGGGGAAGTCAATAGAAAATAGATAACGGAGGAAGAAGATGGATGTGAATGATCACATTTAGATGAACAAACTAGGAATAGATAAGATTGAAGGATAACCCACTGAGGTCATTTACTATATGGTGGGCATTTAGGCTCCAGACAGTCAATAAAGGCTTCTGTTTCAAAAATACCTGGAAGGATCTCTATGTGGCCAGAGAACCTTAGGGAAAGTATCTTCCAGATATTCAGCTATGCAAATATGGTAACAATTTTTCCAAGGCTAGCAACATGGAAGCTTAATATATCAACCGTGGAAATAATGTAGAATTTTGTATTTTAGCCATATAAGCTGAATATGTTATTTATTTGTGCAGAGTACTTAAATATTATGCATTACCTAAGTGTAATAGAATTTCGAAAAGTAACATTTATGAAACAAGAAGAAAATCTTAATGAGTTCTAATCATGTGGCCTCTGGACCCAAAAGGGTATGAAGATTCATATCAGATCCTCAAATCTGAAGCAATGAATATTCAACATTTATTTTAAGAAAGCAATAATGAAAATTTGGTGGAAAATAAAGCATGAAACTAAGAACTCTTATCAAAGATGGGTTTTAGTACTCATCAGCTAATAGATATTGAATACTACTACTTTTTATCTGGAAAAAATTTTTTAAAAACTCTTGTGTGTTTTAAACAGAAAACTTTATATTCATTCACCATTCCTCTATTTTTAAATGTGTAGAAAGCTATTTTATAATGTACTAAAAATAAATTCTAACAGCTCCATTATTGTTTTTTGTCTTTTTCCCTATGACATGGATCTTAAAGTAGACTGAATAGCTTTACTTTTATTATGAAGACTCTAAGTGAAATAACCCAAACAGGGCAACCAGAGACCCCCCAAAATATGAGGCTATTGTGAAATATGTATTTGAAATATACACTGTGATTCATCAAAGTTTTCTGGTTTTGGTTAGAAAATTTCCATGATTGAATAAGAAGTCTGGAAAAGCTGCTTCAACAATAAAGTAAGGAACCAACTGGCCAAACTCAAAAGTAACTTAGAAAATAGCAAGGAGGAAGAAAACTAAATCAACATTTGACCAAGAGAAACATGGCCCCATAGATAGGGCTCTGACAAATCCTCATGTAAATGGTTTTAAGTGAAAATTTAAACTTGGTTGATTGAAAAGCTGTTTTGGAAAATGTATTGATTTCTTTTTAGGCATTAAAATATCATCCAAATAAGACCTATACATAAATCACTCAAAAATAAATTAAAATACATTAAAATGGGGAGGAAGGGATATGTTGCAACTTATCCTAGAAAAAAAATCATATCAGAATATGGTAGACATTAAAATATTGAGGTCACATTTTACAGCAATACCAAATACCCACAGAGTAGTTGCATACATTTAATGTAAATGGTAATATTGGTAAATTGTTTTATTACACATAACTAGTTCTACCTAAGATATGTCAGATATTTTAAAAAGTATGTCTCTTTTTTATACACAGAAGAAAGCTAAAAATAATATTGCCCAGTGATGCTGCCCCACACTGCTACAAACTTTTTTTTTCCTGGACGGTGTATCCAAATTATGTCATTAGTAGTGTAAAAATAGGTAACTTTTCATCCCCGGACATAACCAATCTAATTGTCTTCCATAATATATCAATAATAGCCTATGTAGGAATTAAGTTAATGATTTATCCTTTGCATCAATAAGATACAGAAATATAATGACCAGAGTGTCAGAACAGTATGCACAGATTCAGTAATTTAAATTCCAAACAGTCCTGGTTAGGATTCTCAAATTCATACTTCAAATCAAAAGACTATTTAAAATAACTCAATCAGCACAATATGGGGCAAAATTATATCCAGATTTATCAATCAGTTAAATTTAAAACATAAATTAATTACAGATGCTTTTAGGCAAACATTAAAAATATGAACTTAGTTTCCATTTCCTCCTTACCAGAGAATACAATTGATTGCTAGTCTAGGATGCTAGCTCTATACCTCAATGCATTTTTTTTTCTCACCTTTGGCTTGATTGATTATTTTTTCAGTTAATGTTACCGACCATACTGCAGGATCAAACAGATTTCCATGGCAAGTATGTTCATTTCCCATTGTTACTACCATAAATAGATTTGGATTTTCTAGATTCAGCAACTTTGGTTTGTCCTCTGCTTGCAGCTGCTCTTTTTTTTCTCTCCTCTTTTCTGCCATGCCTTTTTTCTCTTACCTGATTTTCTTCAAACTCATCTGTTAGCACTTTGTTCTCTCTTTCTTTTTTTTTTACATGTTTTTTAAACTTTTAATTTTATATTAAAATCTTAGTTCTCTCTTTCTGATGCTACTTCCCTCCCTGCCCGCATTTCCCTTCCCCATATCCCTTTATATTTCAAGAACTCTGTAATGGGCTCAAGTTCTTTCAAATGCTGCCCTTCTTGTCAGCTTGGAGGGAGGGGCTATTTACCCTTCAGGAAGCCTCCATCACAGAGCTTTGAGAAGAAAGAATGGCCATTGCCACTAGGAGGGCAGTTCTTACTAAGAATCAAAACAATCTTCTATACTGTTTTCAGTTTCTTCAGTTTAAGGCAACTCCCAATAGAATAAAAACCACATATCATACATGGCAGCTTTTTGGAACGGCAGAAATTGAATTCAGTGTATTAGAAGCATGGCGATTACTCTTTTATATTTTCCTCTTTAGTCTATTCTTCCATTCAGTTTTCTTTGGCACTCCCTTTGACAACAAGCTTTAGGAATGCATTAACACTGGATCACACACCCTATTTTACCTGTGAGAAGCGGTGAGAATGGAGAAGACAGTAGTGAGGAGAAAGGAAATTCTGATATAATTAACCTCTGGACAGGGTTGGAAGTCTCCTCAGTGGTAGAAATGTGGTTGGTGTTTACTGAAATCTTCACATCTCAGGAACACTTTCCTGGCTGCATAGTAAACTCTTGGATATGCTGAAGAGTGAGCATAATTTAGAATCCCCATTAGGAAGATTCCATATAGAGAACTGAGTATTAATAAAGGCATAATCAGGGTAGGGAGAGAGAAAGGGGAAGCAGCAAAAGTAATGAAAGAGGTAGGAAAACAACTGGAATAGTTGGTCATTTTTAAGAATGGTAGATTTCCTGATTACTAACACTATGTCCTGTGAGAATCTCTCAGGGACTCAGGGAGAGGGAACTCTGTTTGTCTATTTGTAAATAAGATTCATTTTTGTGTCTCACAGAAAAAGTGTAGGTAAATATAATAGGTCAGGGCTTGAAAAACTGCTTGTGTATTGTTGTAATGGAAAGAAAAAATGAGAAATGTTCTTAGCTTTTGTTCATCAACTTACTAGTGCATGTGCTTAGAAAAGCCAGTTAGCTCCAGATATCTCAAGTCCTCAAAATCCTCTATGATCCTAAATTCTAAAATTATAGAAGAACCTCATTGAGATTATTTAATAATAACAATAATTCATATTTATTAACATATTTTAAGCCAGGCACTATGCTAACATTTGCATACATTATCTCACTTAATATTCACAAAAACCTAACAATGTTATGGATGCAATAAATTATTTTCCACTCTATACATAAAGAAATAAACTTAAAGGACCCAAATAACTTGACCAATATCATATATCTTATAGGATATAGTGCTGATATTTAAAATCTTAGTCCAAAGCCCAGAATATTAACCATTAGATTATATATCTTATACTATGCTTGTCTCTTCCTCCTCAAATTTTTCTTCAAAAAGCAATACTCTTGGCAGTCAAATTATCCACCATATTATATGCATGCAATCTTTTTTTTTTAACTTTTTATTTTATATTGGAGTAGAGACAATTAACAATGTTGTGATAGTTGCAGGTACACAGCAATGGAACTCAGCCATACATATACATGTATCCATTCTCTCCCAAACTCCCCTCCCATCCAGACTGCCACATAACATTGAGCAGAGTTCCCTGTGCTATACAGTAGGTCCTTGTTTATTATCCATTTTAAAAATAGCAGTGTGTACATGTTGATCCCAAACTCCCTAATTATACCTTCCTCCCATGCTTCCCACCCGCCCCAGTAACCATAAGTTTGTTCTCTAAGTCTATGAGTCTGTTTCTGTTTTGTAAATAAGTTCATTTGTATCATATCCTTTTTTAAAATAGGTCTTTATTGGAGTATAATTGCTTCACAATACTGTGTTAGTTTCTGCTGTACACCAAAGTGAATTAGCTATATGCATACATGTGTCCCCATATCTCCTCCGTCTTGAGCCTCCCTCCCATCCTCCCTATCCCACCCCTCTAGGTCATCACAAAGAACCGAGCTAATCTCCCTGTGCCATTCTGCTGCTTCCCACTAGCTATTTTATATTCGGTAGTTTATATATGTTGATGCTACACTCACTTCACACCAGCTTCCCCCTCTCACCCCGTGTCCTCAAATCCATTCTGTATGTCTGCATCTTCATTCCTGCCCTGCAGCTAGGTTCATCAGTACCATTTTTTTCTTTTTTAGATTCCATATATACACGTTAGCATATGGTATTTGTTTTTCTCTTTCTGACATACTTCACTCTGTATGACAGACTCTAGGTCCATCCACCTCACTACAAATAACTCAATTTTATTTCTTTTTATGGCTGAATAATATTCCATTGTATATATGTGCCACATCTTCTTTATCCATTCATCTGTCGATGGACATTTAGGTTGGTTCCATGTTCTGGCTATTGTAAATAGTGCTGCAATGAACACTGTGGTACATGTCTCTTTTTGAATTGTGATTCTCTCAGGGTATATGCACAGTAGTGGCATTTCTGGGTCATATGGTAGTTCTATTTTTAGTTATTTAGGAACCTCCATACTGTTTTCCATAGTGGTATCAATTTACATTCCCAACAACAGTGCAGGTGCGTTCCTTTTTCACGACATCCTTTCCCGCGTATATTGTTTCTAGATTTTTTGATAATGACCATTCTGACAGGCGTGAGGTGATACCTCATTGTAGTTTTGATTTGCGTTTCTCTAATAATTAGTGATATTGAGCATCTTTTCATGTGCCTCTTGGCCATCTGTATGTCTTCCTTGGTAAAATGTCTATTTAGGTCTTCTGCCAAGTTTTTAATTGGATTGTTTGTTTTTTTGTTTTGTCTTGTTTATGGTTTCCTTTGCTGTGCAAAAGCTTTTAAGTTTAATTAAGTCCCATTTGTTTATTTTTATTTCCGTTACTGTAGGCGGTGGGTCAAAAAAGATCTTGCTGTGGTTTATGTCAAAGAGTGTTTTTCCCATGTTTTCCTGTAAGAGTTTCATAGTGTCTGGTCTTACATCTAGGTCTTTAATCCATTTGGAGTTTATTTTTGTGTATGGTATTAGGTAGTGTTCTAATTTCATTCTTTTACATGTAGCTCTCCAGTTTTCCCAGCACCACTTATTGAAGAGACTGTCTTTTCTCCATTGTAGGTACAGGATAGAATGCCCAGAAAACCCATGTACATATGGTCACCTAATTTATGACAAAGGAGGCATCATTTCCTTTTTAGATTATGCATATAAGGGATATCATACGATCTTTCTCTTTCTCTGTCGGACTTACTTCACTCAGTATGATAATCTCTAGGTCCATCCATGTTGCTGCAAATGGAGTTATTTCATTCTTTTTAATGGCTGAGTAATATTGCATTGTATATATGTACCACATCTTCTTTATCCATTCTTCTGTCAATGGACATTTAGGTTGCTTCCATGTCTTGGCTGTTGTAAACAGTGCTGCAATAAACATTGAGGTGCATGTATCCTTTTGAACCACGTTTTCTTTGGGTATATGCCCAGGAGTGGGAGTGCAGGATCATATGGTACCTCTATTTTAGTATCTTAAGGAGCCTCCATACTGTTCTCCATAGTGGCTGTACCAAATTACATTCCCACAAACAGTGCAAGAGGGTTCCCTTCTCTCCACACCCTCTCCAGCATTTATTGTTTGTGGATTTTTTTGACGATAGCCATTTTGGCTAGTGTGAGGCGATATCTCATCGTAGTTTTCATTTTCATTTCTCTAATGATTAGCGATATTGAACATCTTTTCATGTGCCTCCTGGCCATCTGTATGTCTTTTTTGGAGAAATGTCTATTTAGGTGTTCTGCCCATTTTTTGATTGGGTTTTTGTTTTGGTGATACTAAGCCTCATGAGCTGTTTGTAAATTTTGGAGACTAATACCTTATCAGTCACATCATTTGCAAATACTTTCTCCCAATCTGTGGGTTTTCTTTTCATTTTGTTTATGGTTTCCTTTGTTGTGTGAAAGCTTTTGAGTTTAATTAGGTCCCTTTTGTTTTTTTTAAATTTATTTTTGGCTGTGTTGGGTCTTTGTTGCTGCGCACAGGCTTCTCTAGTTGTGGTGAGTGGGGGCTACTCTGCGTTGCAATGCACGGGCTTCTAATTGCAATGGCTTCTCTTGTTGTGGAACATGGGCTTTAGGCACATGAGCTTCAGTAGTTGCAGCACCCTAGAGCATGTGGACTTCAGTAGTTGCAGCGTGTGGGCTCAGTAGTTGTGGCACATGGGCTCAGTTGTTGTGGCACACAGGCCTAGTTTCTCTGCGGCATGTGGGATCTTCCTGGACCAGGGATTGAATCCGTGTCCCCTGCATTGGCAGGTGGATTCTTAACCACTGCACCACCAGGGAAGTCCAAGTCCCATTTGCTTATTTTTGTTTTTATTTCCCTTATTTTGGGAGACAGATCGAAAAAAGATATTGCTACAATTTATGTCAGAAAGTGTTCTGCCTATGTTTTTCTCTAAGAGTTTTATAATGTCTGGTGTGACATTTAGGTCTTTACTCCTTTTTGAGCTGATTTTTGTGTATGGTGTTAAAGAATGATCTAATTTCATTATTTTACATGTAGCTGTCCAGTTTTCCCAGCACCATTTATTGAAGAGACTGTTTTTCCACCATTGTGTAGTCTTGCCTCCTTTGTCTTAGATTAATTGACTATAGGTGTGTGGGTTTATTTCTGGGCTTTCTATCCTGTTCCATTGATTTATAGTTCTATTTTTGTGTGACTACCATACTGTTTTGATGACTATAACTTTGTAGTATAGTCTGAAGTCAGGGAGCCTGATCCCTCCAGCTCCATTTTTCTTTCTCAGGATTGCTTTGTCTATTTGGGGTCTTTTATGTCTCCCTACAAATTTTAAGATTTTTTTCGTTCTAGTTCTATGAAAAATGCCGTTGGTAATTTGATAGGGATTGCATTGAATTTGTAGATTGTCTTGGGTAGTATAGTCAATTTGACAATACTGATTATTCCTATCCACGAACATGGTATATCTTTCCATCTGTTTGTGTCTTTTTTGATTTCTTTCATCATCATCTTATAGTTTTCGGAGTATAGGTCTTTGTCTCCTTAGGTAGGTTTACTCCTAGGTATTTTTTTCTTTTTGATTCGATGGTAAATGGGATTGTTTCTTGAATGTCTCGTTCAGGTCTTTCATTCTTAGTGTATAGAAATACAACAGATTTCTGTGTATTAATTTTGTATCCTGCAACTTTACCAAATTCATTGATGAGCTCTAGTAGTTTTCTGGTAGCGTCTTAAGGATCTTCTATCTATAGTATCATTTCATCTGCAAACAGTGACAGTTTCCCTTCTTCTTTTCCAATTTGGATTCATTTTATTTCCTTTTCTTCTCTAATTGCTATAGCTAGGACTTCCAAAACTATGTTGAATAAAAGTGGCGACAGTGGACATCCTTGTCTTGTTCCTGATCTTAGAGGAAATGCTTTCAGCTTTTCACCATTGAGTATGATGTTAGCTGTAGGTTTGTCATATATGGCCTTTATTATGTTGAGGTATGTTCCCTCTATGCCCACTTTCTGGAGAGTTTTTATCATAAATGGGTGCTGAATTTTGTCAAAAGCTTTTTCTGCATCTGTTGAGATAATCATATGGTTTTCATTCTTCAATTTGTTGATGTCATGTATCACACTGATTAATTTGCATATATTGAAAAATCCTTGCATCCCTGGAATAAATCCCACTTGATCATGGTGTATGATCCTTTTAATGTACTGTTGGATTCAGTTTGCTAGTATTTTGTAGAGGCTTTTTACGTCCATTTTCACCAGTGATACTGGCCTGTAATTTTTTTGTGTGCATGTGGTATCATTGTCTGGTTTTGGTATCGGGGTGATGGTGGCCTCATGGAATGAGTTTGGGAGTTTTCCTTCCCCTGCAATTTTTTGGAACACTTTCAGAAAGATAAGCGTTAGCTCTTCTCTAAATGTTTGATAGACTATGCCTGTGAAGCCATCAGGTCCTGGACTTTTGTTTGTTAGGAGTTTTTTAATCAGTTTTAATTTTAGTGCTTGTCATTTGTTTGTTCATATTTTCTATTACTTCCTGGTTCAGTCTTGGTAGACTGTACCTTTCTAAGAATTTGTCCATTTCTTCCAGGTTGTCCATTTTATTGGCATACAGTTGTTTCTAGTAGTCTCTTATGATCCTTTGTATTTCTGTGGTGTCAGTTGTAACTTCTCCTTTTTCATTTCTAATTTTATTGATTTGAGTCCTCTCCCTTTTTTTCTTGATGACTCTGGCTAAAGGTTTATCAATTTTCTTTATCTTTTCAAAGAAACAACTTTTAGTTTTATTGATCTTTGCTATTGTTTTCTTCATCTCTATTTCATTTATTTCTGCTCTGCTGTTTATGATTTCTTTCCTTCTTCTGACTTTAGGTTTTGTTTGTTCTTCTTTCTCTAGTTGCTTTAGGTGTAAGGTTAGGTTGTTTATTTGAGATTCTTCTTGTTTCCTGAGGTAAAATTGTATTGCTGTATACTTCCCTCTTAGAACTACTTTTGCTGCATCCAGTAGGTTTTGGATTGTTGTGCTTTCATTTTCATTTGTCTCTAGGTATTTTTTGATTTCCTCTTTGATTTCTTCAGTGATCCATTGGTTGTTTAGTAGCATATTTTCAAGCCTCTATGTGTTTGTGTTTTTTATAGGTTTTTCCTTGTAGTTTATTTCTAGTCTCAGCCTGTGATCAGAAAAGATGCTTGATGTGATTTCAATTTTTTTAAAATTTACTGATGTTCACCTTGTGGCCTAGTATGTGATCAGTCCTAGACAGAGTTCTGTGTGCTCTTGAGAAGAATGTGTATTCTGCTGATTTTGGATGGAATGTTCTATAGATATCATTTAAGTCCATCTGGGCTAATGTGTCATTTAAGACCTGTGTTTCCGTATTGATTTTCTGTCTAGCTGATCTATCCATTAAAGAAAGCAGGGTGTTAAATTCCCCCATTATTATTGTGTTACTGTCAATTTCTCCCTTTATGGGCGTTAGTATTTGCCTTACATATTGAGATGCTCCTATGTTGGGCGCATATATATTTACAATTGTTATATTTTCTTCTTGGGTTGATCTCTCGATCACTATGTAGTGTCCTTCTTTGTCTCTTATAACAGTCTTTATTTTAAAGTCTATTTTGTCTGATATGAATACTGCTGCTCCTGCTTTCTTTTGATTTCCATTTGCATGGAATACCTTTCTCCATCCCCTCACTTTCAGTCTGTATGTGTCCCTAGATCTGAAGTGGGTCTCTTGTAGACAGCATATAGATGGGTCTTGTTTTTGTATTCACTCAGCCAGTCTATGTCTTTTGGTTGGCACATTTAATCCATTTACA
>NC_041220.1:44892134-44922802 GCF_002837175.3 Physeter macrocephalus | reverse complement strand
AACTTCTCCTTTTTCATTTCTAATTTTATTGATTTGAGTCCTCTCCCTTTTTTTCTTGATGACTCTGGCTAAAGGTTTATCAATTTTCTTTATCTTTTCAAAGAAACAACTTTTAGTTTTATTGATCTTTGCTATTGTTTTCTTCATCTCTATTTCATTTATTTCTGCTCTGCTGTTTATGATTTCTTTCCTTCTTCTGACTTTAGGTTTTGTTTGTTCTTCTTTCTCTAGTTGCTTTAGGTGTAAGGTTAGGTTGTTTATTTGAGATTCTTCTTGTTTCCTGAGGTAAAATTGTATTGCTGTATACTTCCCTCTTAGAACTACTTTTGCTGCATCCAGTATTTCTAATTTTATTGATTTGAGTCCTCTCCCTTTTTTTCTTGATGACTCTGGCTAAAGGTTTATCAATTTTCTTTATCTTTTCAAAGAAACAACTTTTAGTTTTATTGATCTTTGCTATTGTTTTCTTCACATATTGGTTGGCCTCCATGTGTTTGTATTTTTTACAGTTTTTTTCCCTGGAATTGATATCTAGTCTCATAGTGTTGTAGTCCGAAAAGATGCTTGATACGATTTCAATTTTCTTAAATTTACCAAGACTTGATTTGTGACCCAAGATATGATCTATCCTGGAGAATGTTCCATGTGCACTTGAGAAGAAATTGTAATCTGCTGTTTTCAGATGGAATGTCCTATAAATATCAACTAAACCTATCTGGTCTATTGTGTCATTTAAAGCTTGTGTTTCCTTATTAATTTTCTGTGTGGATGATCTGTGTAAGTGAGGTGTTAAAGTCCCCTAGTATTATTGTGTTACTGTTGACTTCCCCTTTTATAGCTGTTAGTATTTGCCTTACATATTGAGATGCTCCTATGTTGGGCGCATATATATTTACAATTGTTATATTTTCTTCTTGGGTTGATCTCTCGATCACTATGTAGTGTCCTTCTTTGTCTCTTATAACAGTCTTTATTTTAAAGTCTATTTTGTCTGATATGAATACTGCTGCTCCTGCTTTCTTTTGATTTCCATTTGCATGGAATACCTTTTTCCATCCCCTCACTTTCAGTCTGTATGTGTCCCTAGATCTGAAGTGGGTCTCTTGTAGACAGCATATAGATGGGTCTTGTTTTTGTATTCACTCAGCCAGTCTATGTCTTTTGGTTGGCACATTTAATCCATTTACAGGTAAGGTAATTATCAATGTGTGTAGAGAGAAGTTCCTTTAGCATGTGTTGCAAAGCCGGTCTGGTGGTGCTGAATTCTCTTAGCTTTGCTTGTTTGTAAAGCTTTTGATTTCTCCATCAAATCTGAATGAGAGCCTTGCTTGGTAGAGTATTCTTGGTTGTAGGTTCTTCCCATTCATCACTTTAAATATATCATGCCACTCACTTTTGGCTTGCAGAGTTTCTGCTGAGAAATCAGCTGATAAACTTATGGGAGTTCCCTTGTATGTTATTTTTTGTTTTTCCCTTGTTGCTTTTAATATTTTTTCTTTTACTTTAATTTTTGTCCATTTAATTACTATGTATCTTGGCATGTTCCTCCTTAGATTTATCCTGCCTGAGACTCTCTGCTTACTGGACTTGATTGACTGTTTCCTTTCCCATGTTAGGGGAGTTTTCAGCTATTATATCTTCAAGTAGATTCTCAGGTCCTTTCTCTCTCTCTTCTCCTTCTGAGACCCCTATAAATGCAAATGTTGGTGTGTTTAATGTTGTCCCAGAGGTCTCTTAGGCTGTCTTTATTTCTTTTCACTCTTTTTTCTGTTCCATGGCAGTGATTTCCACCATTCTGTCTTCCAGGTCTTTTATCTGTTCTTCTGCCTTAGTTATTCTGCAATTGATTCCTTCTAGTGTATTTTTCATTTCAGTTATTGTATTGTTGATTTCTGTTTGAATGTTGTCCCAGAGGTCTCTTAGGCTGTCTTTATTTCTTTTCACTCTTTTTTCTGTTCCATGGCAGTGATTTCCACCATTCTGTCTTCCAGGTCTTTTATCTGTTCTTCTGCCTTAGTTATTCTGCAATTGATTCCTTCTAGTGTATTTTTCATTTCAGTTATTGTATTGTTGATCTCTGTTTGTTTGTTCTTTAGTTGTTCCAGGTCTTTGTTAAACACTTCTTGCATCTTTTCAATCTTTGCCTCCATTCTTTTTCTGAGATCCTGGATCATCTTCACTATCATTATTCTGAATTCTTTTTCTGGAAGTTTTCCTGTCTCTGCTTTATTTGTTTATCTGGGGTTTTATCTTGTTCCTTCATCTGAGACATAATCCTCTGCCTTTTTATTTTGTGTCTAACTTTCTGTGAATGTGGTTTTTGTTCTGCAGGCTGCAGGATTATAGTTCTTCTTGCTTCTGCTATCTGCCTTCTGATGGATGAGGCTACCTAAGAGGCTTGTTCAAGCTTCCTGATGGAAGGGACTGGTGGTGGGTAGACCTGGGTCTTGCTCTGGTGGGCAGGGCTGTGTTCAATAAAACTTTAATTCACTTATCTGCTGATGAGTAGGGCTGTGTTCCCTCCCTGTTGGTTGTTTGGGCTGAGGTGACCCAGCACTGGAGTCTACAGGCTGTATGTTGGAGCCAATGGTGGCCTCCAGGAGGGCTCACACCAATGGGCACTTCCCAGAACCGCCTCTGCCAGTGCCCCTGTGCACGTGGTGAGCCACAGCTGGCCCCTGCCTCTGCAGGAGACCCTCCTACACTAGCAGGTAGGTTTGCTTCACACTCCTATGGGGTCACTGCTCCTTTCCCCTGGGTCCTGGTGCACATGATACTCTGTGTGTGCCCTCCTGGAGTGGAGTATCTATTTCCCCCAGTCCTGTGGATGTCCTGCAATCAAATCCCACTGACCTTCAAGCAGGTTTCCTGGGGATTCCCATTCCTGTTGCCACACCCCTAGGCTGGGAAGCCTGATGTGGGGCTCAGAACCTTCACTCCAGTGGGAGAACTTCTGTGGTAAATTGTTCTCCAGTTTGTGGGTCACCACCCAGCAGGTATGGGATTTGATTTTATCATCATTGCGCCCCTCCTACCATCTCACTGCAGCTTCTCCTTTGTCTCTGGATGTGGCTATCCTCCCTGGTGGGTTCCAGCGTCTTCCTGTCAATGGTCATTCAGCAGCTAGTTGTGATTTCAGTACTCTCGCAAGAGAAGGTGACTATATGCATGCAATCTAGATGGTTTAGCTACATTTTGGAGATCGACTTGGCTTTTTTAAAAGCTATTAAACAATTATCTCTGGTGGAATTATATTTGCATTCTTTATATATTGTCTGATGGAATTATGTTTCTAAGGATGTGAGGATACTTGGAAGTGGCTGCAGCTTTTTTTGTTTCCATGTAGTTAGACCCTGAGTGGGAAAGGAAGAAAAGCTAAGATGGACAGAGAGAAATAAGATCTTAATGATACTTTGCGATCACCTACAATCAAGTTGCATCTGAGTCCAAATCTTCCCCTAGATATTTCAGTCACATAATCCAGGTCATTTGGTTGTTCTGAAACTTGCAGCAAAAGTGGTCATGGCTGACATTTTCCCTCCAGGTTATAAACAGTGGATGTATAATAGTCTCAAACTGAAAACAATATGAGTGCTCATCAATAGATAAGTGGATAAACAAATTATAGTCTATCCATATGATGAAACTGACATACACAATAACATATACGAACATTAAATACTTTGCTACATGAAAGAATCCAGACAAAAAAGAGAAAATTCTGTAAGAATCTGTTTATTTTAAAAAATCAGAAAGTGGTAACTCCCTAAAGTGGGAGGGGATTTGAAAAGGACATGAAGGAATGTTTTGGATTGATGGAAATTTTTATGTATTGTCTTGTGTGGTAGTTTTATGTGAATATTCAATTTTCAAAACTCATCAAATTACTTAAGATTTATGCATTTTATTGTATATTAATCATACTTTAATTTCAAATGGTGATATTGTATTCTCCTGTTTATATCAGTAACATCTATATCTGCTATCCAGTACAGTAGCTATTAGCCACGTAACTATATAATTTGAAATTAAATTAAATTAAATTAACAATTCATTTCCTAGTTGCACTAACCATATTTTAAGTGATTAATAAGCACATACAGCTAGTGGCTACAGTACTGGTCAGTGCAGATGTAAAACATCCTTATCATTGCAGAGTGTTCTATTGGGCAGTGTTAATCTAGTAGAATGCCATAGAGTCAGTGTTTGAGCAATACCATTACCGACTGGTGATTGATTCAATTGATTCCACTGATTCTTCTGACTACTCTTTTATTTCTTTCCTCTTTTTTATTGACAAAATTTCCCATTATGTTTACAAATTTCTCTTCCTTCATTTTATCGTTAGTTTAATTCTACTTGACTTACTCTCTTCAGAAAATTTAATCACAAAAGTTACTAGTAGACAACTAATCATAAAATCCTGCCAGCCTTTCTTAGACTCATTCCATTGGCAACTTTAGCATCATTTAATACTCACTACTCACTTCCTTAGTTATCTGTAATTCACACTGCCTGCATATTCTTCTCTCTGTTTCTCCTACTTTGTTAAGTCTTCTTCCTTCTCAGCCTTATCCAGACTTTGTAAGAATTCTCCAACACTCAGTATTACTCCAAATAACTTTTCTAAACATGAAATACTTTTTTCAATGAAAATATTACCTAGAATCATAACTAAAATAGACCCTCCAGAACTACACTGGTTGATACAATGATGAGGTACCAAGAGGACCATACCCTACATACCCTCTCCAATCATGGCTATGACTTTAAACCAGGATAACTCTTCTACTCTCAATCACAATAAGTATAGGCTTGTAGTGACTTCTTACTCTCTTATCCAAATTGGTACTTGAGTTTTAGTTCTACCTCTTCAACTGGACCTATTTTCCTACCTGTATTAACCAATACCCTCTGAAACAGGCCATGTCCTAAAGCAACTTTATAATCTAATCTTTTGCTAAATGGATCCCCATATGACTTCTCCATTTTTCTCTCTCCTTAATAATTTATTCCTATCTATCTATCTTTCTGTCTATCTATCTATCTACCTATCTATCAGTAATAATCTTAGTTACCCTCTTCTTTGATGTCTTCTTTGAGCACTTTGATTAACATTATACTTTTCAGTCTCTCAACAATAACAAAACTAGTTTTTGAACCATACATGGCCATTGAATCATATCATGTCTTGATGTGCAATTAAATGTTATTGTGTGATTATCTAAAAAAAGAAACAATGTATCTAAATGAGCAACTACCTGAATTATAACGCATACCAAAAATGTTAGCTGTCGTCATTATTACACATATATCCTGTCTTGAAACCTAGACAATAAGGCTCTTATTAATGGAAAAAAATGTATCTAATAATTTTAGTGTACACCAACAGTGCCTAACAGTGTTTTATATACATATTATTTATCTGTACAGCACATATTGATTAGAGATGATACTTTGTTCTACACATAACAGTAATCAGTAAACTTCAAAGATTTTAATTACAACATATGCAAATGATTTGAATGCAGCTAGGAACAATAGAGTATAATCCTCTGCTAGATGAAAGAGGAATGTAAAGGAAATCAGCCCTGAATTTCTTAACATCAGTGCCTGTTGTTTATTTGATGTTTAACTCCCATGTAAACAATATTTAAAAGAAAACATAAGAGCTCATTGTCAAAGCAAACATACCTCCTTGAAACAAAAAGTTAGAACACAGTGATACAAGTTACAGCTCATTCTACAAAGCCAACTGCTCCAAGCAGCCTTCTCTCTCCTCTTTGGCAGATGGTACTCGTTACGATTGCTCTTGACTGAGAGAGTGGTTTGAAGCAGGCTTGTATTTACAATTATGGCTCTCACATAAGGAGGTTTACCAGGGTTCTGAAGCTAATTAGCTCTGTTCATATCTCAATATTTTTTGTCCCTCTAGTCCACAACCATTTTGTCAATAATGAAGAGAGGACAGCCTAGGAAGATGGCAGAGAACAACTGAGGATATAGATAAGGCTCTTAGACTGTGTTATTCTCTTTTAAAATATTAGGTTAAAAGAATAATCTTAAAAGCATTGCTATGGTTATAAAAACTCATGGGGCATAAGACAATTCAAGATTCAGGGAGACCTGAATATTTCTACATAGGAAATAGAGAAGTAAAATACTAATTTCTAACCTATGCTTGTCTATCTTATTCTGACACAGCCACAGTAGAATGGAGGTTTGAGGTGATGTATGTCCATTGATGGCTCCTTAAGCACAGAATGATGGAGTTCAGTTGGGGAAGATTTGACTGATGGTGTATCTGACTTAGGAATCCTTTTTTTTTTTTTTTTTTCATTTTTGAGAAAAGAGCATGAATATACCAAGATATATTGTTATTGTAAAATCCTGAGAGTGTGAGGACAGGGAAAATAAGTGGAGACTGACTTAAGTTTTACAAATGGGAGCAGCATTCCTGAGCAAAGTTAAGCTAGTAAGCCAATCATCATCCATCTCCATACAGAGCAAAATTCAATCAAAAGCAAAAGTATATTAAAAAGTAAGTTGCTACATGTCATTGATTTTTAATAGTTGCCGTATAAATAAAATCTCCATAATCAAGATGCAGTAGACATTCCTCTGGCAGGCTCACAAAAAGAAAACAGTCTCAAACAAGCCATTTATATCAATAAAAGTATGGAACTTGGCCTTTCTTAAACTCAGTATTCCTGTCTCTTCCTGCCTTTACTAGACTGGGTTATTAACCTGCATTGCTAACCCTCAAAAAAGAGTGTCTTTATACTTAATTATTAGTACTTTGATTCTCATTTGCTAGTTAGAAGAGGAAGCTTTAAAACAAATTCATTTTAATGAACACGTTCTGTTTTGCAACAGCTTTCCATTTTCTTTATCTTAGAATTTTTTAAACTGAAGTGCTCTTCAGTATATCCAACCAGTAATACCCTCCTTTCTGTTTCCCTCATGTTCTATTTTGCTATCACTGAGGAACATTTTGTTTCTGGATACATGGGTAATTCTTGATACTGTGCCTGAACACTTGGATACTATTGTGTTTCTTAATTTTGCAGTGCATGTCTTTTCACTAAGAAGGTAAGAATGTGAGAAAACAAAAGTGGGTATTTTTTAATCACTTGTTCACTGTTGCTCTCTACTATTTGAATACAAAGAATGCAGGTGACAACTTCCACTAGTCAAGCAAAATTTTGAAATGTATAAATCAAAGCAACTTTCTTTACAGAAAGAAAATGACAGTAAGTAGGATAAGGTACATTTTATCCTAACATTCATCAATATGCTAACTTTAAAGGATCTTAGCAATATAGAGAACTGAAAATCTTTTTTGTAGAACAAAAATGTATCTCCTCAGTATCACATAATTCTTAGTAATTTTCTTAAGACTCTTAGCCACCAGTCTTTAGCTTAGTCTACAGATACTTTGGTATTGCTGCAATATTTCTTAGTTGTAAAGAAGTGTTTCAAATAAGGACAGGGGAAATGTTTATGAATGTAAGAAGTTACGAAAGAAGTACAAACATTCTGATGAGTTATATATTTGGAAAAACAAATTTCAAAAAAATATAATTTTGGTCAGAAGAGAATGCCATATTTGGAGCTTTGATAAAATTAAGTTTTGGGAATTAACAGAAAGTGTTGTCCACAAAATTATTTCTAAAACTTATGAAACAGTGAACTAAATGTCAGCGTGAATTAAAAAGCTCTAACATAAATGATAGATAAAATCTAGACTGCTGACATAGTCATCAAAAAAGTAATATGTAAGACATTCCAAGCCAAGAAATTCCTGAAGCTATATTCTGTTTAACTTGGAATATTGTCATACACCACTAATTTTTTAACTTACTCTTCCTCATATAGGGGATTGGTATTGTTTTAAACTTTACATATGCCATGTATTAACATTTGGATTCAGCAGTTCACTATTAATTTGGCCTCAGATTTTTACATGTAATATTTTTAATCTTGTATAATTTTAAATGCTGTGTGCAATAGTCAAAGACTATAATTATAGATTAGCCAAATACATCAAATCATAATTATATAGTTTAATCCAGTTCCAAAATATGACAATTTCATAGTAAGTACTTTAAAGCACTTAAGAAGAAGCAAAGACAATGCTTCCTGCTTTCTAAAATGTTAACTTCTATGCATTTTTACATACAAATAAATGAAATAGGAAATTGACTATTGAATTGCAAGATTGATAATTTCATAAGTTATTATCAACTTGATATAAAATCATACTATATCATTATTATGAGATTTATTGAAAAATAGTAAAGTTTTATGGTTAAATATTTTGGATATTTTAACAGATGTATGTAGGCCATAAAAATTTATTTAATTAAATAATCTATTTAACTAAGACATTAAAAAAGAATTCTCTGAAGTAGTTACAGTACTGAAACTTTTCTTTTCCTATGAGTCATATACTAGAGGTTTCCTAAGGTTTTTTCCTATCTGGAAACCTTTGCTTCTATGACTCTACCTTACATACATCTACATGTCAGTTGGATATCAAGCTAGAGGAAACATAGGTCAATTTTATGCATATGAAGTCTTCAAGGTGGCCAGGTGGAGAAGTTTGGGTCTACCAGTGGTTTACTGTCAGAGCCCAAGTATTTCAATCTCACTCTAATTTTGGTTTAAAAAACCTCTAAAACACTAGACTAGTTTTAGGGTAATTATGACACATTTAATTCAATTCAGAAATGAGGGAAAAAATAAAACCATGTGTTCTGAGAAGATAGTTTATATAGGTTTCAGAGAGCATAGGCTGAGGATCTTCCAGGAAAGAGAAATATCCCCCTAAGGAGTAAAGCTACATACTTTCCCATTTAAGAAAGAAGTACCAAACAAACAAACAAAAAAAGAGGCAAATTACCATTTTCTCTGAGCATACTTTACATTCTGTATTTACTCCTAGGAATAAGGATGGGGAAACTACGAAGTCATCACCTATAGCACTTGCATATTTAGACATCCCACTTCTACCCCTATACCCCTTAGGACAGTTCTGCACTGTCTTCGTCTTGTGGAGCTTTCTGAAAAGTGGACTTTTTTTTTTTTAATCCTTTTGGCTAAGATAGTTGGCAAAACAGAGTTCAAGGCAGCCTAATAGAATTCAATCAAGACATATTTGAGGTTCAGTGTAAGAACTGCATTTCTTAGCTCTAAAATTTTCAGCAAGTTGCTTAACATCATAAAACCTCATTAAAATGACATAAAATGTTTAATAAGGTATAAAATAACAAAGGAAGGGACCAAGAGTTGAAAACCTTTGCATGAAGCAGTCTCCAAGATCAAGTTTCATAAACCTCCAGAAGAATGGAGTTTATTCTGATGAGATTGAACCCTGGAAACTCTGGACTAAAGAACATTAAAGAAGAACTGAGAGCAGGAGTCCCAAGATTCAGAGGAGAGAGATGAAGTGCAAGTCTGGTTAATCAACTGTGTTTAGTCACCCACTCCACAAAACCCTGAGAATGCTGGCAGACATGGGTTTAGATCCCATAGGCAAGAGACTGGAGAATTTGTCTCTGGGGAAAATAAGCCTAAAAGAAATAGTGTACAATTATTAACAGTATTCCCAACAAAAGAGCAGCCAATAGTGAAATCAACCAGTTGATTAGACTCACTTTAGACAAAAGTATCCAATCAGTTGTAAGGTGCCTTATTCCTAAATACGAATGGACAGCCAAACATCACCATTCACCTGAGCAAAAACTCTAAGATATAAGATGAAAGAAGAAAAGAGAGAAAGTACAAAGAACAGATAAAAATTTTTTAAACATAATATTTCATGGTATTTCAGAGATAAGGGAAATGATTAAATAAAACAAGTCCATAAAAATAGAACATACAGATAATACAAAGCATCTCTTAAAAAGTAGAAGCATAATATGAGAATCAAATGAATATAAAAAAATAAAGCTGGAGAACAAGTACTAGAAATAATAAAAATACAAAGAGAAGGAAATTGGAAAGGAAATATTAGAGAATGAGAAGATCGGTTAAGAAGTCCAGCATCCATATAATAAGAATCTCAAAAAGAAAGAACAGATAAAATGGTTGGAGTGTAAACTATAAAAAATTAATTCAAGGAAATGTCTCAGAATTAAAGCGATTACCCCAAATGTTATGGGCTGAGTTATGTCCCCTCAAATTTATATGTTGAAATCTTAACCCACTGTACCTCAGAATGTAATTGTATTTGGAGATAGAGCTTTTCAAGAAGTGATTAAAATGAGGTCATTATCATGGACCCTAATCAAATCTGACTGGTTCCCTTACAAGAGGGAAATTTGGAGACACAAAAAGACACCAGGGGCCCACTTGCACAAAAGAAAGACCATGTAAGGATACAGCTAAAAGGCAGCCATCTGCAACTCAAAGAGAGAGACCTCAGAAGAAACTAAACTTGCTGGCACCTTGATCTTGGACCTCTAGCTTCCAGAACTATGGGAAAATAGATTTCTGTTGTTTCAGCTACTGAGTCTGTGGTATTTTGTTACAACTGCTCTAACAAATATTTACCAGGGGATAAGGAAAAATCCTTACCGAGAAACATCATAGTGAAGTTTCAAAACACAAAGTTCAATAAAGAATCAGAAAAGTTTCCAGAGAAACAAGTCCTCAAAATAGCAATCATCTAAACTATGATATGCTTCACAAAAGCAACCCTGGAAACCAGAAGGCAGCTGAGTAATGCCTTGACAATTCTAAGGGGAATGAATTTCCAAACTAGAATTTTATATTCAGCCATCCTATCAATCAAGAATGGAAGAACGAATTTTTAGCAATGTAAGGCCTGAAAGTATTTACCTCCCATCCATTTCTTCCCAAGAATATATTGAAAGATACATTCACCAAAGTAGATGAGGTAATCAAGTAAGAAGGCATGGAACTGAGAACACCAGAGATATAACCCAAGCGGGAGGTAAAGGGAATCCTGGAGGTGATGATGAAGTGCTCAGAGAAAATCTGGGGCTTTTTGTAGTGGGGACAGAAGGCTCCAATAGTGATGCCCTGAAGAAGTGAAACTAAAATGAAAATGAAACCTTTTAAAAAGCATATTCTGAGTATGAGAGTGAATTCATGATAAAAGTACAGAAAACTAAAAGAATGAAAATGTAGGCAATCTTTAACTTAAGCAAAAATAAGTATAAGCAAGGAACTTTAATATTTATATGCCAAAGGGCTCAGTTGTGAACAATAGTTACATAGAGATAATAATGTATACATGGGATAATAACTTTATGTTCTCAATGACTGTATTGGGAGGGCAGAGGAAAGGCAAATGCATGTGAGGTGAAGTGCTGGTCTGGTATAAGACGCTACATCCTCATCATTAGTAGGAAGGTAATAGATAATATCCGAAATTAAAATTACAAACTCACAGACTATTATGTAAGCATTCTGTTTAGAAATATGAAGGTGATTACTAGGAGAAATATTTAAAACAGCTGTCTCCATGAAGCAAGAATCAGAATTGAAGAGCGATAGGGCAGGCACTGCTTTTTGTTGCTCTTATAAACATGTGAAACTTCTTGAATTTTATAACTTTCTGCATTGGATAGTTTGACCAAAAAACTTTTTTTGAAGAAAATCAGGTGACTCTGAGTCAAGACAAGTATACTGGTAATCCTGATTTGAGCGAATCCTGTTTTCAGAGCATTTCTGCTTCCTGCCAGGCCAAGCCCCACTCTGGCCCAGTCTTTCTTGACTTCGGCTTCACCAGCAGAATCATTATTGGGTTTCCAAAAGTCTTTTACCCTTGTATCCCCTTCTGACACCCTTGGATCCTTTTTCAGATAAAATGGTTCTTACAAATTCTCCTTGTATTAGAAATTGGACTGGATTCTTTGTTTCCTGTTTCCATGTGGGAACCCAAAACAGGACAGAAATTCACTTATTAGAACTGGTTCCCTGAATTAGAACAGGGAACATGTCTCTTTATCACTCTTCTAAATAGGAGCCTTAAAATGCCTCTGGCTAACAGCAAATGGACAGTCTGAAGAACTAGGTCCCTATCTTACTGCTGCTTGTCTGCACTCCAGTTACATAAACTCTCAGCAGTGGTTTGTTGTTGACATTTGGAATGAGGGCCTGCTCTTGAACTCTATTGCTGGTTGGAGTTCCCCTACATTCTTCATTCCTTCCTTCCTTTCATCCAATCATTCATGATTCATGCAACACACAGTGGCAGTTTATCTGTTGTCAGGCCTCACTGATGACGTCCTTCTTTAAAGAGGATTTGAAAAATCTCTGCCTCTTAAGCCCTGCCTGGACACAAAGTTGTTAGCTCTTTGCTGATTTGACTGCCTGGACTGAGTCTCCTCCTATCATCACTATTTAGAACTTCTCTCCCATAAACCACTGATTAAAGTCATGCTGGATTTAGGATAACCTCCTTAAAATGAGTGTGGTATAAATATGCCTGCCTGAAGACAGGAAAGCTTGAAAAATATGTCTTGAAGTTTATTCCAGCTTCAAAAATCGTTGTTCTTAAATGTTATTGGTCTTCTCAGACATAGCTCAGATATAAAAATATACTGTGCTAAAAAGTAACATGGAAGCAAAGAAATGTCTAAAACCTCTGACAATAACAATCAACAGGATAAATATTTTAGGAAAATGTTTCCAACTGTTATTCTTTGATCACTACTGAGTAACTAACATTCAGGAATAGACAGAAAAGGTTTTTGGCAATTGAGCTCTTGAGCAAAGAAAGCTGATGGATTTCTCAGTGGGGAAATCAGAGACACATCGTTGGCTCCTTTTTAGGTCTTGTAAGTACATTAATGAGTCTTGTTCTCTGGTTCTTATGAATATAAAACTCTCATTGACTTGCATGCCCTTTAGTTTTCCTAGACTGCAGTTGGAGCTTTGCCTGGGAAGGGACCCAGAACAGTACTCCTGTGCTGTAGGTCCTTAGGGGTAAGTGGCCCTGGAGTGTACACAGGATCATTTCTTTCTTTTTTGTCCCTCAAACATGTTATATTTTCATAAATTATAAATATATGTAAAATTATGATATATGTATTACTTTCAGTATTTTTTCAACTTTTACTGGGGCATTTCTACTAAAGGACAAATTCTTGCTTTCTAGAGGAGTCGTGCCTCTAAACTAGCAAAGAGAACAAAGGCATTTTGACTTGTGAAAGATAGATGTTTCCCTACATGTACTATTAGAAGTTGTAAAAGCTAAAATCAATTTCACTACTTCCTTGATGGCCATGTATCCAAGTCCTGGCCAGTGAAACAGTTCTGCTGCTTCTGCCTCCTTCCTCTGTGCCTGAATATTCTGCACTATGCATGGAATGACAGCAACCATATTGAAAATGCTAGAACAGGATGAAAGGATACTTGTTCCTTGATGGCATCATTGAGCAGGTAATGATAGCCTAAATTTTGTCTGGAAATTTGTCTTTTTAATAGATGCTAGAGACTGAATTTTTGTGTCCCCCGCAAAAATTCATCTGTCGAAACCTAATTCCCAATGTGATGGTATTTGGACGTGGAGACTTTTGGAAGGTGACTGACTAGGTCTTAATGACAGAGCCCTCATGAGTAGTATCCTTATTAAAAATGGAGACTCCAGATAACTTTCTTGCCCTGTCATATGAGGACATAGTGTAAAGATGGCTGTGAACCAGGAAGCAGATCCTTACCAGACACCAAATCTGCCAGCATCTAGATCTTGGACTTCCCAGCCTCCAGAACTCTGAGAAATAAATTTCAGTTTATAAGCCACACTGTCTATGGTATTCTGATATAGCAGCCTGAATGGACTAAAGCAATAGCTGCAGAACATAGTCCATACATGGAAATGTGGACTGGAAATAGAAATTAATGGAAAATCATGGTTTACAAAGGCCAAGCCCTTCATTTGACTGCTGTATTCTGAAAGTACATGGCAGGCTTTTGGAAAAGTGATGTAATCTTTACAGACCTGTTAGATGAGTTTACCAAACTCTACAATATACCCTTGACAGTATATATTTGAGGGAAAATTATTGCATACTGGACAATAGGCTTGTCTTGCTCCCCTATTTACTCTGCTTTCTAACACAATATGCAAATTTAACATTTCAGAAAAATTTTAGGAAGAATATTTTTATAGAACTATTCCAGAAAAGATAAAAGGGTATGTGTGTGTGTGTGTGTGTGTGTGTGTGTGTGTGTGTGTGTATTCTCAAAGTTGGCACAAAAATGAGATCATATTAAATACATTAGTGTATATACCTAGAGTATAACTGCTATATAGACAAATGTCTCTTTCTTTATAGAAATTTAGGTTATGGAGTCTGCTCATCACATAGGCTCGTGTTCATTCTACCGCTGACCAGTCAGCAGAGATTCCCTAAGCTATTTAAGCAGATCAGTTAGAGAGGATCAGATTGATCAGGGTTTCCCTGCTCTGCCTGAATTATTTCCTGCTGGGGGATCACCTCTCATTACTAGCTGCTTAAAGAGCAGAGGTTTACAGTAAAGGAAATTGATAATTTAATGAGGGGGGAGTGAGGCACTGGGTGGAAAAAATCTCAACTGCTAATACACCTCAAGCAAATTTTTTGCATCTAAAAATGTCATTGTATATATAAAATATTAAGTGACTACTTCTGGGTGTACACAGGCACACATGTACACACACATACAAAGATAACAAAGTGAAATAAGAACGACTAGGGAGAGGATTCTGTTCATCTGGCCTTTTGTAAGTCAAAGCAGGAGCCTGTGAATTAGTATTGACACAGAGAACAAGCACTTATACTCTTGTGGGTTAAAGTTCCAATGGGCACTAATGAGCATGCCTTCTAGCACGTCCTCATTAGACTCCAATTCTTTTCTTCCATTTTCTGAACAGTTTCCATTACAAACTCCATGTTCAATTAATATTAAAATATTCAGATATCATTATTTTCAGGAAAAGTCAGCAAACAGCATCGTCTTCAGTGTTTTCAATAATACATTGCACAGTGACCTTCCTTCACAAATAATTCATTTACCAACTAAAATGCCACATTCTGAAACTAGATATGTAATCTTAAGAAATCTGCCACAAAGACATTGCAAACAAGAGGAAGCTTTCCCAAAAACTGTCCCAGTTACTGTCCATGAGATATACTTTCTGAGCCAGTGCAAAAGGAAGCTTGAGTTAAATAAAGACTTTCTCATCCAGCCTCGAAAATAATAAGTCATGACAATTTCAATTATGGATCATGAAAACAACACCTACAGAGCACCATAGAATTGAAAACAGGCTTGCACATACATTTCACCCTATGAAATATCATTATTGTTAATAATTGTTTTGCCAGCTAGCTACGGTAAAACAGGGTTCCTCAGGGTGTTTTATTACTTTTCAAGCTAAAGAAATAATGATTTGTGACCATTAGTCAGATGTCAAGCTGCAGGAGATAACAGGAGATTTTGCAGAATTTTCAGTTTCGTTGTTAAAAGGAAATGGAACCCCTTACTCGAGGTCCAGGCAGCTCTTTTAAATCTCTTCATCAGTGTCAGTGAAAGTCACCTTTAAAGGTATCTAAACATCAATAAAGCTACAGAACTTTTTTTTACACCCCAATTACTAATATTCTAAGTCATCTTAACTAAATTAGGAGCTGGTTAAAATTTTCCCAAGGATTTTTAGACTTGTCAAAGTGGAGGAATTGCCAGTATTTTGACAGGTTTAAATCTTAAGAACAATTTTACAGCTAAAAAATTAAAAGGCAGTTTTCAAGCACTCCAGAATTAAAGGAAGTCTAGATCCACTTTGGTGGGTGTGAGGTTGGGGGTGGTAGGGGGGGTGGTTTACCAGGTGGAGAAAATGCAGAACCAAGAAGATAAATAGAAGAGTGATTGGCCAAAGGGGATCCTTAAGATTTGCTTTTAAGATTAGATTTCCAACCTCTGCCCTCAGAGCCATTCCAGAAGAGAACTTGACTATTTACTCCAATTTTTTTCTACTTCAGTGTTTTGCTTCTTGTGTAGGAAAAAAATAAAAAATAAAGAGACAAAAAACAATAATATTAATCAAAAAAAAACAACAGAATCAACCTACTTTATCTTGTAAAAATGTTCTCATTTTCATTGTTTTGTTCCCACAAAAGCAATCCTTGTCAACTCTCTTTTTATTTGTTGTTTCCCTTGAATTAAAATGAAGTAATCTCTATCTCCTGGGAGGGCTGTATGGTTAATCAAAAGCAAAAGAGAACACATTGAATTATGGGGTTGATATTCTAAACTTTTATGACTACTGACCTGATAGTCAAGAAGTGACTATTTAGACTTTCAGCAAAAGCTTTTTGAGTGTCTACTATGGGTCAAGCATTATTTCTAGACCTTTGAGATTACAACAGTGAATAAGGCAAACAAAAATTCTGTTCCTTGTGGAAATTACATTTTAGGGCCACTTATCATAAGTAACATGCAGAGTGTTCTTGTGAAAACTAGGAGTTTCTCTGTAAAACACAAAGGAAAAAATAGTAACTGATTTCCACCATCAAATCTTCAGTAAAAAAAATCATTTATTATAGCTTTTGGCTTTTTTATTATAATTTTTTTTTAAATTTAAGTGAGCACTTATTTCATATTTGTAAATTAAACATTATATATCTTTAGCCTTAATGCATTCAGAGAAAACTATTTAAAAATACATTTATAGAGACATCCCTGATGGCACAGTGGATAAGACTCTGTGCTCCCTATGCAGCGGTCCAGGTTCAATTCCTGGTCAGGGAACTAGATCCCACGTGCATGCCACAACTAAGAGTTCACATGCTGCAACTAAGGAGCCCTGGAGCCACAACTAAGACCCAGCATAACCACATAAATAAATAAATTAAATTAATTTTAAAAATACATTTATATTCAGCATTCAATAATTTCAATAGTAGCATCAATAGTTTCATATCCTTGAAGACAAAATATATAAATGAATAGGTAACAATTCTTAGAGGCAATATTTTCTCACTAACCTGAGAAATTTAAAAAAAAAAAAAAGGTTGAGAATGAAGCTTCCTTAATGTCTTCTAGATTATATGCATACACACACATACACATACTGTTATATTCTAACAATGACTATAAAAATGATCATTTGATGTTTATAGTTCAAGTACAGTATTTTGAAATACAAATTCTTATATCTATTATTAGAATAGAAGTTATCAGAGCAGAAGCATGGTGGGTAGAAGCTTTCAAAATCTGCTAGCTGGGGACTATAATAGAAAGATCCAGAGAATTCCCTAGAGTGATCTTAATACTTGTCACATCTGAAAGAATATTTGTTAAAGTAGTGTGTTTAGGGAGGCTAAGTTAAAAATATTCTGGATCAAGAACATTGGAAATGCAATGAACTAAATGCAAACCTTGAGTGTCAAGAGCCCATGTTTATATTTGCTCTAGTACTGCCAAGAAATAAATGTCTATACCAGGGCAGACTGCAGAAAGAACCACCTGGAAATAGCATCATGAATTTCTTAAAAAAAATAATGTGCTGATAAATTTTTTAGTTTTGGCATCATGGGAATTTTTTTAACAAAATATTCACTCTTAAGTAGAGGCAACTAAGAAGATTGACAAGAGAAAACTGATGAAATTATTAGATCTGCATCCTTTTTTTGTTTTTCTATAGTAATAATTGACTTCGAACCCAGAAGAAATACTCTAGTTTTCAACTCCTATCACTCTTAAAATGACCTCATGATTTCCTACACATTAAATTAAATCTCTGCATTAGCTTCTATAAAGCCAGAAGCCCAGGAGCAATATGGGGGTGGGGGAGGGTGGAGCTGTCTGAAACCCAGTCTGTTACTGTGATATGCATCCTAGCTTGGCTTAATGTCTGCTCTTTTCAGTTCATACCCAAACAGATGGCGAAAGAAAGGGGGAAAATTATTATATGTATGTCTAGAATTTTAATAGCTAAGAAAACTTAGAATTCTAGCATAAACATTATTATCAAGTGAAAATATATAGAGTAAAATAACAGCTTTGCTTAATGTCACATAAACAAAAAATATGTTAACACACTTACCAAAGCCCCAAGTCAAAAACATGGTTACTTGATTTATTTAATAAAATGATTTGTAGGTGTCTAGATTTTAAATGAAGATACATTATGATTAGATCCCTATCTTTAGTGAGCTCAAAATCTAGTAGGAGAGAGAAACATATAATCACCGTATTAGAAATGCTATAATATGGGAACCTACTTTAAGGTACTCTACCTAAGTAGCAGTTACAGGATTGGGGAAGAGAAAAAAGGATTAAAGTATGAATAGGTGTTCTATGTTGATAAAGAAGAAATGGGCATTCCAGACAATGGACATAAAATGTACAAGGGCAAAGGAAAAAGAAAGAAAATTTTTTTCAGAAAAAGGTAAGTAGTTCAGTGCAATTTAATCAGAGGTTATGAATTGGGGAATTGTTGGAAAACCATTCTAGGTCCATGCAATAGAGACTCTTGTATCCAGAAGAGAAACTCAAACACTTCTACAAGGGATAATATGCTCATTATGGGTCTTAAGCAGGGGTAAACCTGATTTACTTTTTTAAAAAAATCACACAGAGAAATAGGGAAATGGAAAAAAAACATAGTGTTTAACCCATGGGTTCAAAATTAGATTTTGCCACTTTGTTACACAACCTCTTTAGATCTCAGTTTTACCTTCAGAGGATAAAAAATTAATTTATAGGATTAGTGTGAGGATTAAATGAGATGTTTACATGATGTATCTGGCAGATGGATATATGGGGTAGATAAGGAAAGATATTTAAGATAAAGATATATTTATAGACATTAGTTGGATATAGGTGGTAGTTGAAGTTATAGGAATAGACAGAAAAGGAGGCAAAAAAAACATGTGATGGGAAGAGAACAGAGTTTGGAGACCTACTGAGCCCCCAGGTAGAAAGGATGGGTAGAATAAGAGGACTCCACAAGAGAAATAGGGGTGGCATAGTCTGCAAAGCAAGAGGGAAACTTGAGAAATATCTATTAGTGGACAGACAGCCAGTGAAGAATCCTTCTTTCAGGAACTCAGCTTACCAAATTCTGGAAGATGTTTCATACCACCTTTTCTAATTGGATGACTACTAAGATGTATAATTAATGAATTAGTTATCCTTCCAGTGATCTCACTTGTAACTAAGGGTAGCCTGTTTCAAAGATATTCCTATAGAAGTCTGCATAGTGTAGTGGTAGTGTTTACTTTGACACTTGAAAGACTTTTATAGCTGCCCCCAGGGTGAAAGCTAATATGTTTTGGGGGGCAGAGAAATTAATTCCTGGCCTCTATAAAAGATGCACAGTTCTAAGTGCACATGTGTGTCCCTGCAAAGAAAATAGTTAGTTACTGTACACTCCTTCCACATGGGACATACAACAGCTGGGATATCCAAGTTGAATGCCCTTCAACACGGCCTCTCAGATGGCTCGTAAGCCTTAGTGTTCCCAACTCTGTTTAGATCATTGAGTCTAGTACTTGACTTTGGAAGGACTGTGTCTTAGTCCATTCATGCTGCTATAACAAAATACCACAGACTTGATAGCTTATGAACAACAGAAGTTTATTTCTCACAGTTCTGGGGTCTGGAAGTCTGAGATCAGGGTGCCAGCATGGTCAAGTGAGGGCTCTCTTCAAGGTTGTAGACTTCTTATTGTATTCTCACATGGCAGAAGGGGCCAGGGAGCTCCATAGGGTCTCTTTCATAAGAGCACTAAGGCTCTGCTATTCCATTCACAAGCACTGTCCCCTAATGACCTAATAACATCCCACTCCTAATACCACTACATTGAGCATTAAGATTTCATTACATGAATTTGGTGGAGAATAAACATTCAGACCATAGCAGACTGCTTGAGAACAGTAAGTTTGACTGGTCCTATTTTCTACAGGGTATTGGGTCAGGTGTTCAGTTTTGATGAGAACACAGTAGCAGGCTGTTATGGACTGAGCATTTATGCCCCTGCAAA
This sequence comes from Physeter macrocephalus, assembly GCF_002837175.3. Lineage (NCBI taxonomy): Eukaryota > Metazoa > Chordata > Mammalia > Artiodactyla > Physeteridae > Physeter > Physeter macrocephalus. The sequence goes on along the minus strand of NC_041220.1, from coordinate 44,902,797 downwards.
TTCCTGTGTTGAAGCTCCAACTCCAATGTGATGGTAATTAGGGTGAGATGAGGTCATGAGGGTGGGGCCCTCAGGATGGAATTATTGGCCTTTTAAGAAGAGATACTAGAGTATTCTTTCTCTCTCTTCTCTGCCATGTGAAGACACAGCAAGAAAGCAGCCATCTGAAGCACTAGAATAGAGCTCTCACCAGAAACCGACCATGCAGGCTAATAACTGTTGATGTTGTTTTTTTAATTGAAAAAAGCATATTGATGGGAAATGATATTTATAGTGGAAATAATGAATCCAAAACTTAAGGATAATATCCAGTTTGAAGATGTCTATCTTTTCCAAAGTCTCCAAGTGGAAAAAGCATCTAAGATACTTGTACTTCCAAAAGGTCACTGGGTTGCATGGCTCCAATGGTAAAAATTGTGCCACGTGTTGATGGAATGCTTCCTCTGGAGCCAACTGGTTTGAACCCCACTCAAAAGATGCTGTAGGCATATTAGTCCACACAAAGAACCAAGAAACATGGCTGAGTGGGGCACATACTGTCTCCAATACCCAAGAATCCAACAAAGTAATGGCTTCCTTTTTGATCGAGGGGACCTGAAGGGACAGTAGTCTTTCTTTGACACAGAGATTGAGTGTTGTGAGTCTGCTCATAAAGCCCCAGAAAACTTTACTTCGTGGGTAGGTCCCTGAAATTTATTCTGGGTATTTCTGTTTTTAAATTACTCAAATTAAGAACTCAGTCTTAAAATAACAGAATATTCCCAGTAACATGTATAGTCATATAAACATTGGGATTTAGTTACAAAAATATCATCACAGTTCCAGAAAAAGTAACTATATTTATTTCTGGTTTAAAGTGTGCAATAAAAAGGTAATATACTATTTCAAAAAAGGGCTGTTCTTCTAATTATCAATACATAAGTTAGCCAGGTTTCAACCTAGCTCTCTCTGGATCCCAGGCTCAGAATCTTTTCCTTATGTGACACAGCCTTACTGTTCAAAAGAAAAAAAGGAGTAAAACAGGACTGGAGGAAGAAAATGGGAAAGATAAAACACCAGGGGGATTTCAAAAAGTAGTTGAGGAAAAGGCAGTGAAAAACAGGTTAGGAAGGCACAAACAAGAGACAGGAAGGAAAACAGAAGAGGGAGCTTGAGAAAGGAAGGAGCCAGGTGTCATGTGCCTCTAAAGACATGCATTTTCTAAAATTCTTAATGGTGAAAAGAAAGGTGTTAGGTAAAACATATAAAGAACAAATGGAGAGAAATACTTAAAGGGAAAAAGTTAAAGGACTCATTAAAAATTGAAGCAAAACCTATTAGAGGAGAGACAGAGAGAGGGAGAAAGACAGGGAAAGCAATTAAGCAGGCAGCTCAAAGATAAATCAGACTCAAAAGAAGTAAGTTAATGGAAACCAATTTCAAAAAATTAAAATGACTTCTGTATTTCAAACCAACTCAAAACCACATATAACCAACACACACACACACACACACACACACACAGAAGCACATGCCTACACTCTCATTTACAATTTCAAAAGTTATTGTGAAATGATTTGAAATTTTATTGTGAATTCCAAGTAGTCAGAGGTCTATGTATAATGTTTAAATGAGAGAAGAATCGCATTTTCTAGCTAGAACTAACTCTTTTGATAGATGTAATAAATCCAGTAATTAAAGGGATATCTATTGTTTTATATTATTAAAGTGGTCATTTTAGGTCCTAAAGTGATAATCCTACATACCTAAATAAAAAGGACTATGTTTCTGCACATTTTAGAAAGGTAAGATATTGGCCAGCTACATTCATTTCCTTTGGATCTATGATTGCTAATTCTTGTGACTTGTCACTGAGGGCCACACTGGCTTTTATTCTGTCCACAAGATACTTCCTGACTTCGTGAAGTTTGCCATACATTTATGTGCAGAAAACACTTGCATGGACTGAAATGTTTCTTAAATGAATATAGGACTTATTAAGAGGTCTGTGGACATTGTTTTAAATTATACACAACATTTTTAAAATATTAATTCAGGTTCTTTGCTTTAATGTGCAATGTCATAAGGGCTATGACTCTTCACATGCTGAGTATTACAAATGGGGTATGCTGTCTTTTCTTGTCCCATTAGACTTTGAATATTTACTATGTTCCTGACATTACTGTGTTCCTATACCTTTCAAAGGCTAACAATTTTTATCTGTCTGTGTTACTAGTTTACTCTCAAAATTTAGATTTACCTGTTGAAAAAGTGGAGAATAATTTCTTAGAAATAAAATCCAGAATCTTCCCTTTCTTAAAAATGTGTCTTTCATGCAACATCCAATAGTAAATATTTGAGCAGCTTCTAAGTTTTATATTCTGTGTTAGGTATGGAGAATATGAGGTTGAGCAAGGGACACATGCTTCATTCACAAATATTACAGAGTAGTTGGACATAGAATAATTAATAATGCCATATTTTATGAGTACATAAATTAGAGGAAGTATAAGGTTCAATGCAAGTTCATGTCAGGGACATCTATGCTAGACTTGGAAAGTTAAAAGTTTCTCCAAAAGTTGTGACCTCAAAGTTGAAACAGTCAAGTTGGATAGATCTTAGCTAGATAAAGAACATAATGTGAGCTAGATAAAGAACATAATGTTCATTATGAACATGAAGAACATAATGATAGGCATATCCCAGGGATGCAAAGAAACTGATAATAATTCATTATGATTGCATCATAGATTGCAAGTGATGAGAGAAGAATCTGGAAAGGCAAGCAAATACCAGATTACAAAGGGTCTAGTAAAGCATGCTTAGGACTTTGAACCATAGAGCAATAGGTGTCTCTCAATTTAACAGGTCTGATTTGATGGGTTTTCAACTTACACAGTCTCACAGGGATGTGGGCTTAAAGGGGACCCATGCTGGGTTTAAAGCTCTGATATTGCCACCTTGAAAGTCTTAATAGTTTTTCAACAAGATGCCCTGCATTTTTATTTTGTACTCTTTCCCACAAATTATATAGCTCATCCTACAATTGGGATTATATTTGGCTGCATGTAACAAAAAACCAAGTATGTGAATAAATAAGATAAATGTTTGTTTCTTTCACGTAAAAAAGATTGAAAGTAAGCAGGCCAGGACTGGTGTGACTATTCCATAGACATAAAGTACTCAGCTTGCATTTTTGTAGCCCATCCACAATCCTTAGTATATTATATGGCTTCTATCCTCATAGCCTCATAGTCCAAAATGGCTGCTGAAGTTCCAATATCATAGCTATCTTCCAGGTACAAAAAGGAAGAATGGCAAAAGTGCACACCTCCTTTCTGAGCCTATACTCTTTAAGGAGCTACCCTGAATACAATTGTGGTTCTGTTTTTAAGGAAGAAGGAGGAAATGAATATTATATAGTCATTTAAGAAACTCTCATACAGGAAGTCATAGAATGCATTCAGAAGGGGAATGCCAAGATCAGATTTGCATTTTATAAAAATCATCCTGGCAGAAGTGTGGAGGAAGTTGAACTCGGAGACAAAAATGCTAGGCTGATAACATAATCTTGCCCTGAGTTGATGGTGGACTGAAAGAAAGTTGGCAACAGGGGTAGAAAGAAATGACAAGTTCACCAACCATCTAGGACTAGAATATACAGGATTTGGTTTTTGAAAGTGCAGAGCAAAGAAGAAGGAATTGAGCTGAAGCTCAGGTTCTTTTTGGGTAGTTCTTAGAGCCATTCAATGAAATAGAGAACAAAACAGGTCAGGGGATCAGGTCAATTTTTAAAGATCTGTGGTAAATTTAAGTGACAGTATTTAGGATTTGGTTGTATCTGTAGCCTGGAGCTCAGGGCAGTTGGGAACTAGAGACAGGTTTAAGGCATCAGCATAGAAGCAGTACTGAAATGGGAGCAGTTAGTTGAGTTCCCTCATGGAGGCCTAGCCTAAGAAGAGGAATTGAGAAAACACATAGGGGATACAGCCATAAATTCATTTAAAGTGCTTGATGCAACTTATGAGAAAAAAAGTTTAAATTTTAATTGACCAGAAAGAGAAGACTGTATCATACATAAAGTTGAAAAAGGAATCAGTCACAGTAAATAAAGATCTTTAGTCCAGTGCCATCATTGCATAGAGTGGAGAAATCAAGTGCCATGCAGAGCCCACCTACATGTCATTTCCTCTGTCTGGAAGGCCACTGCTCCAACTCCTGAATAACTCCTATTCTCCTCATACTTCAAAAACTAATTTATATGTGACAGATGATGTCAGAGTCACTCGGGCTATTGTAGAGAGCAAGATAGACAAGGTCCTGCCTTTATGGACTTCACAGGAGAAAACCGTTTCTGACAGTCATTATCACTGTGTCGTGACTAAAGGGGAAGTGCATGGGTTTCTGTAATCTCTGTGACAAGAAAGACATAACGTCCCTTCCCTTCAGTTACCTTTCTGCCGTGTCCCATTATAGCAGTTATAACATTGTGCTATATACATCTTTATTTGTGTGTTTTCTTGTATTTTGTGTGCATGCACATCCAGATTGATGCTTCCAGAGCATGAATCATAGTACATTCCTCCTCTGCTCAAAATACCTCACTCATAGTAACAGCCAAAGTCCTTAAAATAACCTACAGCACCTGTCCCTTGTTACCACTCTGACCTCATCTCCTACTTCTCTCTCCTTTGTTTAATCCATTTACACTGGCCTTTTACATTAAACACATACCAAAAGCTTGGCCTGATCTACCTTAACCTTAACCTTTTTTTCTAGCAGTTCCCTCTGCTTAGAACTCTCTTTCTCCAGACATCTGCTTGGTTAATGCCCTCATTTCCTTCAGATCTTTCCAAAGTCTTAACCTTCTCAGCATGGATTTCCTGACTAGCCTGTTTAATACTGTGCACTTCCCTTTCTCCCCACATTTTAATACCTGTTAACCTACTGTAATTTTTCTAAAGCACTTTTTACCACGTAATAAACTGTGCACTTACTTACTATTGTTGTTGTTCCTTGCTTATCTACCCCTCTACCCACTAAAATGAGTCCCATAAGGACAGGAATAGTTACCTCTTTTGTCACCCTTCTATCCTAAGCACCTAGAACAGTGGCTGGCACCTAATAATTAGTTGCTCATTAAATATGTATTGAATGATAGGGGTCTTCCAAATGTACTAAGAGCTCCTTGAGAACAGACAGCATATTTACTTGTCTTTTTATCCAGAGTACCTACCGCAGTTCCTGGTATCTATAAGCCTCTCAAAACAATACTTGCAGAATAAACGAATGAATGAATGATTATAGCTTTAGCTCACAGCAGTTTTACTAGATGTATATAGGTACTTGGAATATATGAACATTTTATTTGACATTTTTTAAAATGTCAGGATTCAGGATGAAAAAATATCAGGGTTCTAATTTGTATATCATCAAGAGATGGGAAAAAGTTTCTTTAAGGATATGATGTGATTTCTTCAATGAAGACAGTTTGAATATTGAAAAGGGATATCAACTAAATCTAGAATAGAGTAAAAAGTAAATAAAAGTTTATTGTAGTGCCCATGCTATACACTGCCCAGAATTTATTCATCTTATAACTAGAAGTTTGTACCCTTTGACCAACATCACCTCATTTCTGCCACCCCCTAGGCCCTGGCAACCACCATTTTACTATCTATATCTATGAGTTTGGCTTTCTTTCCACATATAAGTGAGATTATACACTGTTAGTCTTTCTCCATCTGACTTATCTTAACATAATGCCTTCAAGGTCCATCCATTTTGTTGCAAATGGCAGAATTTCCTTCTATCTCATGACTGAATAATATTCCATTGTGTGTGTGTGTGTGAGTGTGTGTGTGTGTGTGTGGTGTGTGTGTATCTCCATTCATCTGTAGACAGGCACTTTAGTTTTTTCCCATATCTTGGCTATTATGAATAATGCTGCAATGAACATGGGAGTGCAGATGTCTCTTCAAGATCTTGGTTTCATTTCCTTTGGATATACCCAGAAGTGGGATTGCTGGATGATATAGTAGTTGTTTTTAATTTTTGAGGAACCTCCATAATGTTTTCCATTGTGGAAGCACCAATTACATCCCGAACAACAGTGCACAAGTGTTCCCTTTTCTCCACGTCCTCATCAACACTTGCTATTGTCTTTTTGATAATACTCATTCTAACAGGTGTAAGGTGATATCTCATTGTGGTTTTGATTTGCATTTCCCTGATGATTAGTGATTTTGAGTACCTTTTCATGTATCTATTGGCCATTTGTAGGTCTTCTTTGGAAAAATGTCTATTCAGGTCCTTTTCCAACTTTTTAAACAGATTGTTTCTTTTTTTGCTATTGACTATAGTTAACAGTACTGTATTATACACAGCTGTCTCTCAGTATCTGTGGAGGACTGTTTCCAGGACCTTTTTTGGATAACAAAACCCGTTGATGCTCAGATCCCTTATAGTCAGCCCTCAGTATCCATGGGTTCCACATCTGTGGATTCAATCAACTGCAGAGAGAAAATATTGTTTGATCTGCAGTTGGCTGAATCCACTGATGGGGAACCCACAGATATGGAGTGCCAACTGTACTTGAAACTTGCTTACATATATTATATGTTAATTATATCTCAATAAAGCTGGAAAAAGCACATGTAAAAAAAGTTTATTGTATCATACAGTAGAAATATTCTATGAGAATAAAGGATTGAATAAATGTCTCTGGATAATACTTTTTTATTTTTTTATTTTTTAAAATTTTTATTGGAGTATAATTGATTTATATTGTTGTGTTACTTTCTTCTGTACAGAAAAGTGAATCAATTATACATATACATATATCCATTCTTTTTTAAATTCTTTTCCCACATAGGTCATTACAGAGTATTGAGTAGAGTTCCCTGTGCTATACAGTAGGTCCTTATTAGTTTATTTTATTATAGTAATGTGTATATATTGATCTCAATCTCCATTTTATTCCTCCCCTTCCTCCCCCCTGGTAACCATAAGTTTGTTTTCTAATCTGTAATTCTATTTCTGATTTGTAAGTAAGTTCATTTGTACCGTTTTTTTAGATTCCACATATAAGCGATATCATACAATGTATATATGTACCACATCTTCTTTATCCATTCTGTCTCTGGATATACAGTGCTGACTGAATACAGCAAAAGATGTAAATGGATCAGCAGAATTGAAAAAAAGTTCTTAGAAAATCATATTGTTGGCAATTTAAAAATATCTACTTTTCTCACTACAGAAATAAAACCTGGAAAATTTGGAGCATTTTGAAGGAGAACAAATTCTGATTTATATGGAAAGCATTTCTTTTAATTGTTGGAGGAATAAGCAGGGGAAGACACTTAATTTTCTGTTCACGAGTCTATAAAATAATGGACTAGAGTCACTGTATAAAAGAAATTTTTGAATAAAATTAGTAAGGGCAAGATTTCTAACAAACAATGATATTTTATTTGCTTTATTAAGTAGTAGAAGGTATAAATTTTTACGCTGGGCAAAAAGCAAAAACAACAACCACAACAAAAACAGAAGATGAATTAAATATATTTTTAAAGACAAAGGTAAAGGGACTTCCCTGGTGGCAAAGTGGTTAAGAAACTGCCTGCCAATGCAGGGGACATGAGTTCAAGCCCTGGTCCAGGAAGATCCCATTTTCTGTGGAGCAATTAAGCCCACGAGCCACAACTACTGAGCCTGTGTGCTACAGCTACTGAAGCCCGCACACCTAGAGCCTATCCTCTGCAACAAGAGAAGCCACTGCAATGAGAAGCCTGCACACCACAACGAAGAGTGACCCCTGCTCAAGGCAACTAGAGAAAGCCCACAAGCAGCAATGAAGACCCAACTAATTTAACTAATTAATTTTTTTTAAAACGACAAAAGTAAAAAATAATCAGGAAGACAGAAAGCCAAATATTTGTAGAAAGCCCAGTAAATGATAGACCTTCCATAATTTATAAAGAATAAAGAGTGGTGGTCAATTTCCAAGGCAAAAAAAAATGAGTAAACTTGAGAAACTATCAATAATAAGTTATTTATATAACAATTTCAGGACGAAATAAAATAAATGAGGAAGAAGGACAGGACATCACCTATTTCCAGGATACTATTCCAGAGAAGTCAAAGCTTGTAGAGTGAGTAATATTTTCAAGGGACAATTGTTTCTGGATTCTATAAGATTCAAGTATTGTATAAGTAAAGCTTTCTTCTTTTAGTTCTATTGAAAAGAGAAAAAAGAACTAGGGGATTGCTTTGGCTATTTGGGGTCTTTTGTGTTTCTATACAAATTGTGAAATTTTTTGTTCTGATTCTGTGAAAAATGCCTGTGGTAGTTTGATAGGGATTGCATTGAATGTGTAGATTGCTTTGGGTAATAGAGTAATTTTCACAGTGTTGATCTTCCAATTCAAGAACATGGTATATCTCTCCATCTATTTGTATCATCTTTAATTTCTTTCACCAGTGTCTTATAATTTTCTGCATACAGGTCTTTTGTCTCCTTGGGTATGTTTATTCCTGGATATTTTATTCTTTTTGTTGCAATGGTAAATGGGAGTGTTTTCTTAATTTCACGTTCAGATTTTTCATCATTAGTGTATAGGAATGCCAGAGATTTCTGTGCATTAATTTTGTATCCTGCTACTTTACCAAATTCATTAATTAGCTCTGGTAGTTTTCTGGTAGCGTCTGTAGGATTCTCTATGTAGAGTATCATGTCATCTGCAAACAGTGACAGCTTTACTTCTTCTTTTCCAATTTGGATTCCTTTTATTTCTTTTTTTTCTCTAATTGCTGTGGCTAAAACTTCCAAAACTGCAGGGTTTTTATCATAAATGGGTGTTGAATTTTGTCGAAAGCTTTCTCTGCATCTATTGAGATGATCATATGGTTTTTCTCCTTCAGTTTGTTGATATGGTGTATCACGTTGATTGATTTGCATATACTGAACAATCCTTGCATTCCTGGAATAAACCCCTCTTGATCATGATTTATGATCCTTTTAATGTGCTGTTGGATTCTGTTTGCTAGTATTTTGTTGAGAATTTTTGCATCTATGTTCTTCAGTGATATTGGCCTGTAGTTTTCTTTCTTCGTGACATCTTTGTCTGGTTTTGGTGTCAGAGTGATGGTGGTCTTGTAGAATGAGTTTGTGACTGTTCCTCCCTCTGCTATATTTTGGAAGAGTTTGAGAAGGATAGGTGTTAGCTCTTCTCTAAATGTTTAATAGAATTCGCCTGTGAAGCCTTCTGGTCCTGAGCTTTTGTTTTTTGAAAGATTTTTAATCACAGTTTCAATTTCAGTGCTTGTGATTGGTCTCTTCATGTTTTCTATTTCTTACTGCTTCAGTCTTGGAACATTGTACATTTCTAAGAATTTGTCCATTTCTTCTACTTTGTCCATTTTATTGTCATGTATCAATTTTGTTTATCTTCTCAAAGAACCAGCTTTTAGTTTTTTGATCTTTGCTATCATTTCCTTCATTACTTTTTCATTTATTTCTCATCTGATCTTTATGATTTATTTCCTTCTGCTGACTTTGGGGTTTTTTTGTTCTTCTTTCTCTAATTGCTTTAGGTGTAAGTTTAGGTTGTTTATTTGAGATGTTTATTGTTTCTTACGGTAGGCTTGAATAGCTATAAACTTCCCTCTTAGAACTCCTTTTGCTGCATCCCATAGGTTTTGGGGCATTGGGTTTTCATGGTCATTTGTTTCTAGGTATTTTTTGATTTCCTCTTTGATTTCTTCAGTGATCTCTTGGTTATTAAGTAGTGTGTTGTTTACCCTGCATATGTTTGTATTTCTTACAAATTTTTTCCTGTAATTGATATATAGTCTCATAGCATTGTGGTCAGAAAAGATACTTGATATGATTTCAATTTTATTAAATTTACCAAGGCTAGATATGTGACCCAAGATATGATCTACCCTGGAGAATTTTCCATGAGCATATGATAAAAATGTGTATTCTGTTGTTTTTTGATGGAATATCCTATGAATATCTATTAAGTCCATCTTGTTTAATGTATCATTTAAAGCTTATGTTTCCTTATTTTCATTTTGGATGATCTGTCCTTTGGTGAAAGTGGGGTGTTAGGGTCCTCCACTATGATTGTGTTACTGTCAATTTCCCCCTTTTTTTTTAAACATCTTTATTGGAGTATAACTCTTTTACAGTGGTGTGTTACAATGGTGTGTTAGTTTCTGCTTTACAGCAAAGTGAATCAGTTATACATATACATATGTTCCCATATATCTTCCCTCTTGTGTCTGCCTCCCTCCCACCCTTCCTATCCCACCACTCTAGGTGGTCACAAACCACCTAGCTGATCTCCCTGTGCCATGCGGCTGCTTCCCACTAGCTATCCACCCTACGTTTGATAGTGTATATATGTCCATGCCACTCTCTCCATCACAGCTTAACCTTCCGTCTCCCCATATCCTCAAGTCCATGCTCTAGTAGGTCTGTGTTTTATTCCCATCCTACCCCTAGTCTCTTCATGACATTTTTTTCTTAGATTCCATATATATGTGTTAGCATACAGTATTTGTTTTCCTCCTTCTGACTTACTTCACTCTGTATGACAGACTCCAGGTCTATCCACCTCATTACAAATAACTCAGTTTCATTTCTTTTTATGGCTGAGTAATATTCCATTGTATA
>NC_041220.1:44890967-44891443 GCF_002837175.3 Physeter macrocephalus | reverse complement strand
CTGCCCATTTTTGGATTGGGTTGTTTGTTTTTCTGTTATTGAGCTGCATGAGTTGCTTATAAATTTGGAGAATAATCATTTGTCAGTTGCTTCATTTGCAACTATTTTCTCCAATTATACTTTTACATGTACCTATCCAGTTTTCCCAGCACCATTTATTGAAGAGGATGTCTTTTCTCCACTCTATATTCTTGCCTCCGTGTCAAAGATAAGGTGACCATATGTACGTGGGTTTATCTCTGGGCTTTCTATCCTGTTCCATTGATCTATATTTCTGGTTTTGCTCCAGAACCATACTGTCTTGATTACTGTAGCTTTGTAGTATAGTCTGAAGTCAGGGAGCCTGATCCCTCCAGCTCCATTTTTCGTTCTCAAGATTGCTTTGGCTATTCGGGGTCTTTTGTGTTTCCATACAAATTATGAATTTTTTTGTTCTAGTTCTGTGAAAAATGCCAGTGGTAGTTTGATAGGGATTG
>NC_041220.1:44869481-44890607 GCF_002837175.3 Physeter macrocephalus | reverse complement strand
ATTGCTTTTGCTATTTGGGGTCTTTTGTGTTTCCATACAAATTGTGAAATTTTTTTTTCTAGTTCTGTAAAAAATGCTAGTGGTAGTTTGATAGGGATTGCATTGAATCTGTAGATTGCTTTGGGTAGTAGAGTCATTTTCACAATGTTGATTCTTCCAATCCAAGAACATGGTATATTTCTCCACCTATTTGTATCATCTTTAATTTCTTTCATCAGTGTCTTATAGTTTTCTGCATACAAGTTTTTTGTCTCCTTAGGTAGGTTTATTCCTAGATATTTTATTCTTTTTGTTGCCGTGGTAAATGGGAGTGTTTTCTTAATTTCACTCTCAGATTTTTCATCATTAGTGTATAAGAATGCCAGAGATTTCTGTGCATTAATTTTGTATCCTGCTACTTTACCAAATTCATTGATTAGCTCTAGTAGTTTTCTGGTGGCATCTTTAGTATTCTCTATGTATAGTATCATGTCATCTGCAAACAGTGACAGCTTTACTTCTTCTTTTCCTATTTGGATTCCTTTTATTTCTTTTTCTTCTCTGATTGCTGTGGCTAGAACTTCCAAAACTATGTTGAATAAGAGTGGTAAGAGTGGGCAACCTTGTCTTGTTCCTGATCTTAGTGGAAATGGTTTCAGTTTTTCACCATTGAGAACAATGCTGGCTGTGGGTTAGTCATATATGGCCTTTATTATGTTGAGCAATGTTTCCTCTATGCCTCATTTCTGCAGGGTTTTTATCATAAATGGGTGTTGAATTTTGTCAAAAGCTTTTTCTGCATCTATTGAGATGATCATATGGTTTTTCTCCTTCAGTTTGTTGATATGGTGTATCACGTTGATTGATAAGTGTATATTGAAGAATCCTTGCATTCCTGTAATAAACCTCACTTGATCATGCTGTATGATCCTTTTAATGTGCTGTTGGATTCTGTTTGCTAGTATTTTGTTGAGGATTTTTGCATCTACAGTCATCAGTGATATTGGCCTGTAGTTTTCTTTCTTTGTGACATCTTTGTCTGGTTTTGGGTTCAGGGTTATGGTGGCCTCATAGAATGAGATTGGCAGTGTTCCTCCCTCTGCTATCTTTTGGAAGAGTTTGAGAGGGATAGGTGTTAGCTCTTCTCTAAATATTTGATAGAATTCGCTTTGGGTCGTCGTGTCTCCATTGTCATTTGTTTCTAAGTATTTTTTGATTTCCTCTTTGATTTCTTCAGTGATCACTTCGTTATTAAGTAGTGTATTGTTTAGTCTCCATGTGTTTGTATTTTTTACAGATCTTTTCCTGTAATTGATATCTAGTCTCATAGCGTTGTGGTCAGAATAGATACTTGATATGATTTCAATTTTCTTAAATTTGCCAATGCTAGATTTGTGACCCAATATATGATCTATCCTGGAGAATGTTCCGTGAGCACTTGAGAAAAATGTGTATTCTTTTGTTTTTGGATGGAATGTCCTATAAATATCAATTAAGTCCATCTTGTGTAATGTATCATTTAAAGCTTGTGTTTCCTTATTTATTTTCATTTTGGATGATCTGTCCATTGGTGAAAGTGGGGTGTTAACGTCCCCTACTATGATTGTGTTACTGTCGATTTCCCCTTTTATGGCTGTAGCATTTGCTTTATGTATTGAGGTGCTCCTATGTTGGGTGCATAAATATTTACAATTGTTATATCTTCTTCTTGGATTGATCCCTTGATCATTATGTAGTGTCCTTCTTTGTCTATTGCAATAGTCTTTGTTTTAAAGTCTATTTTGTCTGATATGAGAATTGCTACTCCAGCTTTCTTTTGATTTCCATTTGCAGGTAATATCTTTTTCCATCCCTTCATTTTCAGTCTGTATGTGTCCCTAGGTCTGAAGTGGGTCTCTTGTAGACAGCATATATATGGCTCTTGTTTTTGTATCCATTCAACCAGTCCGTGTCTTTTGTTTGGAGCATTTACTCCATTTGCATTTAAGGTAATTACCGATATGTATGTTCCTATTACCATTTTCTTAATTGGTTTGAGTTTATTATTGTAGGTCTTTTCCTTCTCTTGTGTTTCCTGCCTAGAGAAGTTCCTTTAGCATTTGTTTTAGAGCTGGTTTGGTGGTGCTGAATTCTCTTAGCTTTTGCTTGTGTGTAAAGGTTTTAATTTCTCTGTCAAACCTGAATGAGATCCTTGCTGGGTAGAGTAGTCTTTGTTGTAGATTTTTCCCTTTCGTCACTCTAAATATGTCCTGCCACGCTCTCTGGCTTTCAGAGTTTTTCTTTGCATTTAATTTTTGATTGTTTGATTAATATGTGTCTTGGTGTGTTTCTCCTTGGATTTATCTTGTATGGGACTCTCTCTACTTCCTGGACTTGATTGACTATTTCCATACCTATATTAGGGTGTTTTCAACTCTAATCTCTTCAAATATTTTCTCAGTCACTTTTTTTCTCTTCATCTTTTGGCACTCCTATAATTCGGATGTTGGTGCATGTAATGTTGTCCCAGAGGTCTCTGAGATTGTCCTCAATATCCTTTTCATTCTTTTTTCTTTATTCTGGTCTGTGGTAGTTCTTTCCACTATTTTATCTTCCATGTCACTTATCCATTCTTTTGCCTCAGTTATTCTGCTGTTGATTCCATCTAGAGAATTTTAAATTTCATTCATGGTGTTGTTCATCATTGTTTGCTCTTTAGTTCTTCTAGGTCCTTGTTAAACGTTTCTTTTATTTTCTCCAGTCTATATCCAAGATTTTGAATCATCTTTACTATCATTACTCTGAATTCTTTTCAGGTAGACTGCCTATTTCCTCTTCCTTTGTTTGGTCTGGTGGGTTTTTACCTTGCTACTTCATCTGCTGTGTATTTCTCTGTCTTCTCATTTTGCTTAACTTACTGTGTTTGGGGTCTCCTTTTCACAGGCTTCAGGTTCGTAGTTCCCATCCTTTTTGGTGTCTGCTCCCAGTGGGTAAGGTTGGTTCAGTGGGTTGTGTAGGCCTTCTGGTGGAGGGGCCTGGTGCCTGTGTTCTGGTGGGTGAGGCTGGATCTTGTCCTTCTGGTGGGCAGGACTACATCTGGTGGTGTGTTTTTGGGTGTCTGTGAACTTATTATGATTTTAGGCAGCCTCTCTGCTAATGCATGGGGCTGTGTTCCTGTCTTGGTAGTTGTTTGGCATAGGGTGTCCAGCACTCTAGTTTACTGGTCGTTGAGTGGAGCTGGGTCTTAGTGTTGAGATGGAGATCTCTGGGACAGCTTTCTCCATTTGATATTACGTGGTGCCGGGAGGTGTTTTGTGGACCAACGTCCTGAACTCGGCTCCCCCACCTCTGAGGCTCAGGCCTGACACCGACCAGAGCACCAAGACACTGTCAGCCACACGATTCCTGATGATGGGTGAAGTGGGGCCTGAAACAAGCACAGTTAGAAGTGAATCCTCCAGTGTAATCCAAATAAGTGTGGCCATGCAGAATATTTAATCTATCCGAATCTGATCTCACTCTGCTCGCTGCACGACAGGCCGATGAATAGGAGATGAGATGTTGAGGCAAGGAAGGCGACTTTATTTAGAAAGCCAGTAGACTGAGAAAAGATGGCAGACTAGAGTCTCTGAAGAACCATCTTCTAGTTATCTCTTTTAAATATAGCAGAGTGTATATGTCAATCCCCAAATCCCAGTGTATCCCTCCCCCCAACCTTTCCCCTCTGGTAAACGTAAACTAAGTCTGTGAGTCTGTTTCCATTTTGTAAATAAGCTCATTTGTATCATATTTTTAGATTCCACATATGTGATATCATATGATATTTGTCTTTCTCTTTCTGACGTATTTCACATAGTATGACAATCTCCAGTTCCGTCACAAATGGCATTATTTCATTCTTTTTAATGGCTGAGTAATATTCCATAGTATACATGTACCACATCTTCTTTATCCATCATCCTTCGATGGACATTTAGGCTGCTTCCATATCTTGGCTATTGTAAAGAGCTCTGCAATGAACATTTGGGTGCATGTATCCTTTCAAACCATGTTTATCTCTGGATATAAGTCCAGGAGGGGGATTGCTGGATCATAGAGGGCTCTACTTTTACTTTTTTAAGAAACCTTCAGACTGTTCTCCATAGTGGACATACCAGTTTACATTCCCACCAACAGTGTAGGAGGGTTCCCTGTTCTCCTCACCCACCCAAGCATTTTCTGTCTGTAGACATTTTGATGATGGCTGTTCTGACTTGCGTGCAGTGATATCTCATTGTAGTTTTGATTTTCATTTCTCTAATAATTAACAATGTTGAACATCTCTTCATGTGCCTCTTGGCCATTTGTATGTCTTCTTTAGAGAAATGTCGATTTAGGTCTTCTGCCCATTTTTTGATTGGGCTTTTTTTTTTATTTGATACTGAGCTGCATGTGCTGCTTGTAAATTTTGGAGATTAATCTCTTGTCGATGGCTTCATTTGCAAATATATTCTCCCATTCTGTGGGTTGTCTTTTCATTTGGTTTATGGTTTCCTTTGCTGTGCAAAAGCTTTTGAGTTTAATTAGATCCCATTTATTTATTTTATAAATTTATTTTATTTATTTATTTTTGGCTCTGTTGGGTCTACATTGCTGTGCACGGGCCTTTTCTAGTTGTGGCAAGCTGGGGCTACTCTTCATAGAGGTGCACAGGCTTCTCATTGCGGTGGCTTCTCTCATTGTGGAGCACGGGCTCTAGGCATGTGGGCTTCAGTAGTTGTGGCTCACGGTCTTTAGAGCGCAGGCTCAGTAGTTGTGGTGCATGGGCTTAGTTGCTCCACAGCATGTGGGATCTTCCTGGACCAGGGCTCAAACCTGTGTCCCCTGCATTGGCAGGTGGATTCTTAACCACTGCACCATCAAGGAAGTCCTGGTCCCATTTATTTATTTTTGTTTTTATTTCCAGTTGCTTTAGGAGATGAACCGAAAAAGATATTTCTGTGATTTATGTCAAACAGTGTTCTGCCTATGTTTTCCTCTAAGAGTTTTAGAGTGTCTGGCCTTACATTCAGGTCTTTAATCCGTTTTTAGTTTATTTTTGTGTATGGTGTAAAAGAATGTTCTAATTTTCATCGTTTTAATGTAGCTGTCCGGTCTTAGCATGATTTACTGAAGAGAATGTCTTTTCTCCATTGTATAGTCTTGCCTCTTTTGTCATAGATTAGGTGACCATAGTGCGTGGGTTTATCTCTGGGCTTTCTATCCTGTTCCATTGATCTATATTTCTGGTTTTGCTCCAGTACCATACTGTCTTGATTACTGTAGCTTTATAGTATACTCTGAAGTCAGGGAGCCTGATTTCTCCAGCTCCGTTTTTCTTTCTCAGGATTGCTTTGGCTATTCAGTGTCTTTTCTGTGTCCATACAAATTTTAAGATTTTTTGTTCTAATTCTGTGAAAAATACGATTGGTAATTTTATAGGGATTGCATTGAATCTGTAGAGTGCTTTGGGTAGTATAGTCATTTAGACAATATTTATTCTTCCAATCCAAGAACATGGTATATCTTTCTATCTGTTTGTGTCATCTTCTATTTCTTTCATCAGCATCTTATAGTTTTCAGAGCACTGGTCTTTTGATTCCTTAGGTAGGTTTAGTCCTAGTTATTTTATTCTTTTTAATATGATGGTAAATGGGATTGTTTCTTTAATTTCTCATTCTGATCATTTTGTATTCTGCAACTTTACTGAATTCATTAATGAGCTCTAGTAGTTTTCTGGTAGCATCTTTAGGATTTTTTATATATATTATCATGTCATCTGCAAACAGTGCCAGTTTTACTTCATCTTTTCAAATCTGGGTTCCCTTTACTTCTTTTTCGTCATTGATTGCCATGGCTAGAACTTCCAAAACTATGTTGAGTAAAAGTGGTGAGAGTGGACATCCTTGTCTTGTTCCTGATCTTAAAGGAAATGCTTTCAGCTTTTCACCCTTGAGTATGATGTTAGCTGTAGGTTTGTCATATGTGGGCTTTATTATATTGAGATATGGAACTCTGGGAGAGCTTTCACCATTTGATATTACCTGGAGCCGGGAGGTCTCTTGTGGACCAATGTCCTGAACATGGGTCTCCCACCTCAGAGGTACAGGCATGACACCCGGCCGGAGCACCAAAACTCTGTCAGCCACATGGTTCAGAGGAAAAGGGAGAAAAGAAGAAAAAATAATAAAGTTATTAAAATAAAAAATAATTATTAAAAACAAAAAATTAAATAGTAATTAAAAAAGAAAATAAAAGCGAAAGAAAGAAAGAGAGCAACCAAACCAAAAAGAAATCCACCAATGAAAACAAGCACTAAAAAGTATACTAAAAAAAACCAAAACAAATAAAACGGACAGAGAGACCCTAGGACAAATGGTAAAAGCGATGCTATACAGACAAAATCACACAACAAAGCATACATATGCTCACTCACAAAAAGAGAAAAAGGAACAAAATAATATATATCGTTTCTCCCAAAGTCCACCACCTCAGTTTTGGTATGATTCCTTGTCTATTCAGGTATTCCACAGATGCAGGGTACAGCAAGTTGATTGTGGAGATTTAATCCACTGCTCCTGAGGCTGTTGAGAGAGATTTCCCTTTCTCTTCTTTGTTTGCACAGCTCCTGGGGTTCAGCTTTGGATTTAGCTTTGCCTCCACATGTAGGTCAGCTGAGGACATCTCTTCTTCACTCAGACAGGACGTGGTTAAAGGAGCAACTGATTAGGGGGCTCTGGCTCACTCAGGCATGGTGGACGGTGGGCTACAGAATGCGGGGCGAGCTTGCAGTGGCAGAGGCCAGTGTGATGTTGTAACAGGCTGAGGCATGCCGTGTGTTTTCCCAGGGAAGCTGTCCCTGGATCATTGGGCCCTGGCAGTGGAGGGCTGCACAGGATCCCTGGAGGGGAGGTGTGGATAGTGACCTGTGTTTGCACACAGGCTTCTTGGTGGCTGCAGTAGCAGCCTTAGCGTTTCATGCCCGTCTCTGGTGTCTGTGCTGATTGCTGCAGCTTGCACCCATCTCTGGGGCTCATTTATGTAATGCTCCAAATCCCCTCTCCTCGCCAACCCCAAAACAATGGTCTTTTGCATGTTAGGCAGGTCCAGACTCTTTCCTGGACCCCTTGATGGCTAGCTGTGTCACAGTAACCCCCTTCAGTCTGTGTTCACAGAGCCAACCCCAGTCTGCTCCCTGGGTTCTGAACTCTGAAGCCTGAGCCTCAGCTCCCAGCCCCCAGCAGTCCTGGTTGGTGGGTGAGCAGACAAGCCACTTGGGCTGGTGAGTGCTGGTCGGCACTGGCCCTCTGTGTTGGAATCTCTCAGCTTTGCCCTCTGCACCCCTGTTGCTGCGCTCTTCTCTGTGGCTCTGAAGCTTCCCCTCCACCACACACCCCCATCTCCACCAGTGAAGGGGCTTCCTAGTGTGTGGAAACTTTTCCTCCTTCACAGCTCCCTCCCAGAGGGGCAGATCCTGTCTCTATTTTTTTGTATCTGTTTTTTTCTTTTTTCTTTTGCCCTACCCAGATACGTGGGGAATTTCTTCTCTTTGGGGAAATCTGAGGTCTTCTGCCAGTGTTCAGTAGGTGTTATGTAGGAGTTGTTCCAAATACATCTGATGTATTTGTGGGGAGGAAGGTGATCTCCACGTCCTACTCTTCTGCCATCTTGAAGGTCTCCCCCAGTACCATACTGACTTGATTACTGTAACTTTGTAGTATAGTCTGAAGTCAGGGAGCCTGATTTCTCCAGCTCCGTTTTTCTTTCTCAGGATTGCTTTGGCTATTCAGTGTCTTTTCTGTGTCCATACAAATTTTAAGATTTTTTGTTCTAATTCTGTGAAAAATACGATTGGTAATTTTATAGGGATTGCATTGAATCTGTAGAGTGCTTTGGGTAGTATAGTCATTTAGACAATATTTATTCTTCCAATCCAAGAACATGGTATATCTTTCTATCTGTTTGTGTCATCTTCTATTTCTTTCATCAGCATCTTATAGTTTTCAGAGCACTGGTCTTTTGATTCCTTAGGTAGGTTTAGTCCTAGTTATTTTATTCTTTTTAATATGATGGTAAATGGGATTGTTTCTTTAATTTCTCATTCTGATCATTTTGTATTCTGCAACTTTACTGAATTCATTAATGAGCTCTAGTAGTTTTCTGGTAGCATCTTTAGGATTTTTTATATATATTATCATGTCATCTGCAAACAGTGCCAGTTTTACTTCATCTTTTCAAATCTGGGTTCCCTTTACTTCTTTTTCGTCATTGATTGCCATGGCTAGAACTTCCAAAA
Source organism: Physeter macrocephalus (assembly GCF_002837175.3). NCBI lineage: Eukaryota > Metazoa > Chordata > Mammalia > Artiodactyla > Physeteridae > Physeter > Physeter macrocephalus. The sequence continues at coordinate 44,882,335 of NC_041220.1, read as the reverse complement.
CTATGTTGAGTAAAAGTGGTGAGAGTGGACATCCTTGTCTTGTTCCTGATCTTAAAGGAAATGCTTTCAGCTTTTCACCCTTGAGTATGATGTTAGCTGTAGGTTTGTCATATGTGGGCTTTATTATATTGAGATATGTTCCCTGTACCCCCACTTTCTGGAGAGGTTTTTTTTTTTTTATCATAAATGGCTGTTGAATTTTGTCAAAAGCTTTTTCTGCATCTATTGAGATGGTCATATGGTTTTTATTCTTCAATTTTTTGATGTGAGGTATCACACTGTTTGATTCGTGGATTGAAAAATCCTTGGATCACTGGGATAAATCCCACTTGATCATGATGTATGATCCTTTTAATGTGTCGTTGGATTCATTTTGCTAATACTTTGTTGAGGATTTTTTCATCTATGTTCATCAGTGGTATTGGCCTCTATTTTCTTATTTTGAGGTATCTTTGTCTGGTTTTGATATCAGATTGATGGTGGCCTCATTGAACGAGTTTGGCAGTGTTCCTTCCTCTGCAATTTTTTGGAATAGTTTCAGAAGGATATGTGTTAAACTCTTCTCTAAATTTTTGCTAGAATTCGCCTGTGAAGCCATCTGGTCCTGGACTGTTGTTTGCTGGGAGTTTTTTGTTTTTTTTTTTTAATCACAATTTCAATTTCAGTACTTGTGACTGGTCTGCTCAAAGTTTGTATTTCTTTCTGGTTCATTCTTGGGAGATTGTACCTTTCTAGGAATTTGTCCATTTCATCTAGGTTGTCCATTTTATTGGAATGTAGTTGCTGGTAGTAGTCTCTTAGGATCCTTTGTATTTCTGTGGTGTCAGTTGTAGTTTATCCTTTTTATTCTTCTAATTTTATTGATTTGAGCTCTCTGCTTTTTTTTCTTGATGAGTCTGGCTAAAGGTTTATCTATTTTGTTTATCTTTTCAAAGAACCAGCTTCTAGTTTCATTGATCATTTATATTGTTCTTTTGTCTCTGTTTCATTTATTTCTGTTCTGATCTTTATGATTTCTTTCCTTGTACTAACTTCTGGTTTTGTTTATTCTTCTTTCTCTATTTGCTTTATGTGTAAGGTTTGGTTTTTTGTTTGAGATTTTTCTTGTTTCCTGAGGTAAGATTGTATTGCTATAAACTTCTTTCTTAAAAATGCTTTTGCTGCATCCCGTAGGTTTTAGATTTTTGTGCTTTCATTTTCATTTGTCTCTGGGTATTTTTTGATTTCTTCAGTGATCCATTGGTTATTAGCATGTTGCTTAGCCTCCACGTGTTTGTGTTTTTTACAGTAGTTGATTTCTAATCTCATAAGGTTATGGTTGGAAAAGATCTCTGTTATGATTTATGTTTTCTTAAACTTTACCAAGGCTCACTTTGTGGCCCAACCTATGATCTATCCTGGAGAATATTCCATGTGCACCTGAAAAGATTGTGTATTCTGCTGTTTTTGGATGGAATGCTCTATAAATATCATTTAAATCCATCAGGTCTAATGTGTTATTTAAGGCCTGTGTTTCCTTATTGACCTTCTATCTGGATGATTTGTCCATGGATGAAAGTGGGGTGTTAAAGCCCCCCACTATTATTCTGTTACTGTCAGTTTTTCCTTTTATGACTGTATTTGCCTTACATATTGAGGTGCTCCTATGTTGGGTGCATATATATTTACAGTTGTTATATGTTCTTCTTTGATTGATCCCTTGATAATTATGTAGTGTCCTTCTTTGTCTCTTGTAACAGTCTTTATTTTAAAGTCTATTTTGTCTAATATGAGTATTGCTACTCCAGCTTTCTTTTGATTTCCATTTGCATGGAATAACTTTTTCCATCCCCTCACTTTCAATTTGTATGTGTCCCTAGATCTGAAGTGGGTTACTTGTTGACAGCACATATATGGGTCTTCTTTTTGTATCCATTCAGCCAGTCTATGTCTTTTAGTTGGAGCATTTAATCCATTTATGTTTAAGGTAATTATCCATATATATATGTTCTTATTGCCATTTTGTTAATTGTTTTGGATTTATTTTTGTTGGTCTTTTTTCCTTCCCTTCCTCTTTTGTTCTCTTCTCTTGTGTCAGTCTTTTTTCTTCCCTCCCTCTTTTGCTCTCTTCTCTTGTGATATGATGACTAACTTTAGTGTTGTGTTTGAATTCCTTTTTCTTTTTGGTGGGTGTATCTAAAGTAGATTTTCAGTTTGCAGTTACCGTGAGGTTTTGATATAACAGTCTATATATAAACAAGACTGTTTTAAGTTGCTGGTCTTTTAATTTCAAATGCATTTCTGGTATTCTATATTTGTACTCTCCTTTTCTCATGATTGCTGATTTTGATATCATATTTGTGTGTGGATGATTTCCTACCTTTACTGTATGTTTGCCTTTACTGGTGAGCTTTTCCATTTGTAATTTTCTTGTTTCTAGTCATGGCTTTTTCTTTTCTGCCTCATCAATACACTCTCCCAGAATTTTGGGCTCCTCCTCAGCTTTTTCCTTTCTCAACCTCTGCTCCTTTAGATTTCACCTGCCAAAACAGTTCTGACCCTCCCTTCCTTCCTTGTTTCACAAAGTATATAACCTTAAGTATCATAGCAGAGACTGTGCCTACATGTTTTACCAGTTTCTATTTCATTTCCATCTTCCTGGTCACAAAGGAAGACTAGATTTTCCAGTTTTGGTGCTTGTGATTGGGTCGAGGCTGTGTGATGGAGTTTTGGCAAATGACGTAGCAGGTTTCCCCTGCTATCTGAAAGTAGAGGTTTCCTATGAAAACTCTTGTAAGTTGAAATGGCATAAAGCTAAGAAACAATTACCTTAGGACACATATTAATAATGGATGCACAAAATAAATTGAGATTAAGTGCAGATGCTCACAGACAGTTTAAAGCCATGGCAGCTTGATGCTGAGATGCTGAGTGTAGTTTCTGAGGAGGGAGCTTGGCAGTGCCATTCTCTGCTCTGAGTGTGCACTGCCTCTATAATGGCTCACTGCAAAACAAACACTGAATGCTACTTTCACTTTTCACGTTTTCCTTAAAAGTGAAAATCCTCTTTGGATTTCTTCCAGTTAGCAAAAATGGGTACTAATATAGGTCTTTTGTAAAAGCAAAGTGGCATGAAGCAATCTTTGAAAAAGCAGGGGATACCTATATTTGCAGGACACAGAGTATTTAGAAGCTTGGTTCTAAAACGTCCTATATACATTTTCTCCTCCCGTTCTGTGGTGACACCAGAAAGCAAGTATTTATGAAAGCAACACCATAGAATGGAAGGCACCTTGTGTTACCATATGAGGATAGATTCCAAGGAAATCCACTACAGCCACACTACACACAAAATGAACAGTAATTCTATGTGGTCCTCATTCACTGAAATTTCAGTTCATTTGCTACTGCAATATAAACTATCCTAATTGTGACTAATAAAAATGTGAAAATAAATCAAGACATAAAAAGTGGTTGCAATGGTAATACCCATAAAAAAGAAGAAGCAACCTTTGTTTAGTTGAATTTAAATTATTTTAAATTTTATAAAATTTAAACTTTATAAAATTGATGATGTGTTAAAATAATCAGTGTAAAAAAGTACAAAATTAAACATGTCATTATTCTCAGGGGAAATAATATTTGAATAAGGTGGAAAGTTACTAAAGTTGTTTTGTTTTCCCTTATAGAAATCAGGAAATATCTAACATTCTAAAGAATTTCAGTTTATTTTGAGATACTTTATATGTATAGACTTCACCCTGTACTGCAGTGTTCTGAATGATCTCACTCCCTCATAACCCCACCATCTACAGTCTTTTCCCTTTGGCTTTCCACACATGTGTATTTTCTACACCCTGGCACTGCTTATCACCTGAAGCTCATTACAATTACTATTTAGTGTTTCCTTCATTTAAGAATATTCTTGTATCCAAGTAACTGTAACATTTTTCACTTTAAAATGATTTGTTTCTGTTTTAGCTCTTTAAATTCTGAATTGTGCTTCCATCATTATGCTGAAAATCCTCATTCTAGCATCATGTATGACCTACTCCCAGAAAAATATAAAACTTTAAGCAATAACATCACAGTTTCGGCATTGGAATATACCTAGAAGTCATTTAGACCAACCTATAACACAACGACATCCCACAATGTGAAGTCTACCTTTTTCTTGAAATGTTTCCAGGATGGGAACCTTAACACTTTTTAAAGAAACCAATCCTTGATTGACAAGGTGGAATGTTTCTACTCATTACTTCTACCAGATTATCCAAATTCTGTCTTTGTAAACAAAAGAAAATAACTCTACTCCCTGTTTTACAAAATACATTAAAAATGTTTTCAAAGTAGCCTTTCTTGATATTATTCCCCAAATATTCTTGAAAATATTCTCTGGACATTTTCTCCTACAAAGTAAACAAGCATACATTCAGAAATGCATGGGTTGTTTGATTCCATTAGTCACTCTGCATATGAATTAATGTCCTATCCATTATCATTCAAGTTTTTCAATGTCACCTCTAAATGATAGTGAGAGCAATGATGATTGTAATATGATAATTATGTAATGATAGTTAAGATAATTTTCTTAAGCATTTCTAGGTTTTAGTTATTACACTGGATTTTATGTATATTATCTCACTTTTTCACCAGAATGTTGTGTTACAGACTAAGTTGTGTTCCCCCCAAATTCATAGGTTGAAGTCTTAGCCACCAATGTGACTGTATTTCAATATAGGGCCATTAAAAGGTAATTAAGGTTAAATGGATTAAAAACTCCATCCATGTGTCAACATAGGAAATACAGGGAGGTAAATATATCAAAAAGGTTTGTTATAAAAGTAAGAAAGAAGTACTAAGGTATTATAAACTTGAGAAAAATGAGAAAAGCACACATTTTGAGTAACAAGCAATGTAGAATATGTAGGCAAGAGGGGAATAAACAGTGGACAGGGAAGAACTGACAAGCCAGCTTATGACACACAAATTTCTAGTTCTTAATATATATAACACTCCAGTTCACTGGTACCCTCCAATACAAAGAAGGCTCTGGGTTGATCTGTGTTGGTGTAAAACCTTATTAAAGTCCTCTGCTAAACAAGAGCCATCTATCCCATGCCATTACACTTTAACAACACAAAGAATTAACAGAAACATTGAAACTAAATTTTACCTTTAAATATAAGATTCTTAGGCAAGGTTCACATTTCCAATAATCTCTATAAGTAGAATTACTTTTTAGAAATTTGTTTTCCCTAAAGAAAATTGCCTCAGTTATATAATTGTTTAATATTTCAATTTGTTTTCTCATAAGGTACCCCTATATCCATATTAATTTATAATGTTTCTTATTTTCATTCATAACTTATGTAATTACTTTTAAAAGATTTGGTGGATAGTATTAAGTTATAGTTTCCATGGCTTCCAAACATTAGTTGTCACCATTCTCCCATAGCTAATGCAGAAGAAATAAACAACTAATTTGTTTTCAAACTACCAAGAAAATTTAAGCTCAGATAGCCTATTCTGTGTTCTAAATGAAGAGGAAAAAAATGTTAAACAAAATAGGTCTTTGTTCTTGGATGTCATTTTAAAAGAACTTCATACAGTTTTACAAAGAACCTACTATGAATAAGCAGCTATTAATGAAGTTACACATGGGCTTGACTAGAGACACCAAAGTGTTATATGTGCATGGATCCAGCCAGCCCAGTTAGAAATTATGTTCGATTTCTTTCAGACATCACAGCTGGATACAAAGTACTAATAAGGAAATCTATTATTTCAAGATGTGCACCAACAATCATAATTTTATTGTTTTACATTCTATCTGTAGTATAGGCAACCACTAGAATGTTTGGTGAATAAACATGAACTATAACAGAAAATGGAGGCACATGGCTAGAACAGTTTAAGAGGAAACATGTCTGGTTCTCATTTCGGATTTAGTTTTTTTTTCTATACGCACTATCTCAAGCTGTGCCCATTTTATTGGAATGTAGTTGCTGGTAGTAGTCTCTTAGGATCCTTTGTATTTCTGTGGTGTCAGTTGTAGTTTATCCTTTTTATTCTTCTAATTTTATTGATTTGAGCTCTCTGCTTTTTTTTCTTGATGAGTCTGGCTAAAGGTTTATCTATTTTGTTTATCTTTTCAAAGAACCAGCTTCTAGTTTCATTGATCATTTATATTGTTCTTTTGTCTCTGTTTCATTTATTTCTGTTCTGATCTTTATGATTTCTTTCCTTGTACTAACTTCTGGTTTTGTTTATTCTTCTTTCTCTATTTGCTTTATGTGTAAGGTTTGGTTTTTTGTTTGAGATTTTTCTTGTTTCCTGAGGTAAGATTGTATTGCTATAAACTTCTTTCTTAAAAATGCTTTTGCTGCATCCCGTAGGTTTTAGATTTTTGTGCTTTCATTTTCATTTGTCTCTGGGTATTTTTTGATTTCTTCAGTGATCCATTGGTTATTAGCATGTTGCTTAGCCTCCACGTGTTTGTGTTTTTTACAGTAGTTGATTTCTAATCTCATAAGGTTATGGTTGGAAAAGATCTCTGTTATGATTTATGTTTTCTTAAACTTTACCAAGGCTCACTTTGTGGCCCAACCTATGATCTATCCTGGAGAATATTCCATGTGCACCTGAAAAGATTGTGTATTCTGCTGTTTTTGGATGGAATGCTCTATAAATATCATTTAAATCCATCAGGTCTAATGTGTTATTTAAGGCCTGTGTTTCCTTATTGATTTTTGTATCCATTCAGCCAGTCTATGTCTTTTAGTTGGAGCATTTAATCCATTTATGTTTAAGGTAATTATCCATATATATATGTTCTTATTGCCATTTTGTTAATTGTTTTGGATTTATTTTTGTTGGTCTTTTTTCCTTCCCTTCCTCTTTTGTTCTCTTCTCTTGTGTCAGTCTTTTTTCTTCCCTCCCTCTTTTGCTCTCTTCTCTTGTGATATGATGACTAACTTTAGTGTTGTGTTTGAATTCCTTTTTCTTTTTGGTGGGTGTATCTAAAGTAGATTTTCAGTTTGCAGTTACCGTGAGGTTTTGCTATAACAGTCTATATATAAACAAGACTGTTTTAAGTTGCTGGTCTTTTAATTTCAAATGCATTTCTGGTATTCTATATTTGTACTCTCCTTTTCTCATGATTGCTGATTTTGATATCATATTTGTGTGTGGATGATTTCCTACCTTTACTGTATGTTTGCCTTTACTGGTGAGCTTTTCCATTTGTAATTTTCTTGTTTCTAGTCATGGCTTTTTCTTTTCTGCCTCATCAATACACTCTCCCAGAATTTTGGGCTCCTCCTCAGCTTTTTCCTTTCTCAACCTCTGCTCCTTTAGATTTCACCTGCCAAAACAGTTCTGACCCTCCCTTCCTTCCTTGTTTCACAAAGTATATAACCTTAAGTATCATAGCAGAGACTGTGCCTACATGTTTTACCAGTTTCTATTTCATTTCCATCTTCCTGGTCACAAAGGAAGACTAGATTTTCCAGTTTTGGTGCTTGTGATTGGGTCGAGGCTGTGTGATGGAGTTTTGGCAAATGACGTAGCAGGTTTCCCCTGCTATCTGAAAGTAGAGGTTTCCTATGAAAACTCTTGTAAGTTGAAATGGCATAAAGCTAAGAAACAATTACCTTAGGACACATATTAATAATGGATGCACAAAATAAATTGAGATTAAGTGCAGATGCTCACAGACAGTTTAAAGCCATGGCAGCTTGATGCTGAGATGCTGAGTGTAGTTTCTGAGGAGGGAGCTTGGCAGTGCCATTCTCTGCTCTGAGTGTGCACTGCCTCTATAATGGCTCACTGCAAAACAAACACTGAATGCTACTTTCACTTTTCACGTTTTCCTTAAAAGTGAAAATCCTCTTTGGATTTCTTCCAGTTAGCAAAAATGGGTACTAATATAGGTCTTTTGTAAAAGCAAAGTGGCATGAAGCAATCTTTGAAAAAGCAGGGGATACCTATATTTGCAGGACACAGAGTATTTAGAAGCTTGGTTCTAAAACGTCCTATATACATTTTCTCCTCCCGTTCTGTGGTGACACCAGAAAGCAAGTATTTATGAAAGCAACACCATAGAATGGAAGGCACCTTGTGTTACCATATGAGGATAGATTCCAAGGAAATCCACTACAGCCACACTACACACAAAATGAACAGTAATTCTATGTGGTCCTCATTCACTGAAATTTCAGTTCATTTGCTACTGCAATATAAACTATCCTAATTGTGACTAATAAAAATGTGAAAATAAATCAAGACATAAAAAGTGGTTGCAATGGTAATACCCATAAAAAAGAAGAAGCAACCTTTGTTTAGTTGAATTTAAATTATTTTAAATTTTATAAAATTTAAACTTTATAAAATTGATGATGTGTTAAAATAATCAGTGTAAAAAAGTACAAAATTAAACATGTCATTATTCTCAGGGGAAATAATATTTGAATAAGGTGGAAAGTTACTAAAGTTGTTTTGTTTTCCCTTATAGAAATCAGGAAATATCTAACATTCTAAAGAATTTCAGTTTATTTTGAGATACTTTATATGTATAGACTTCACCCTGTACTGCAGTGTTCTGAATGATCTCACTCCCTCATAACCCCACCATCTACAGTCTTTTCCCTTTGGCTTTCCACACATGTGTATTTTCTACACCCTGGCACTGCTTATCACCTGAAGCTCATTACAATTACTATTTAGTGTTTCCTTCATTTAAGAATATTCTTGTATCCAAGTAACTGTAACATTTTTCACTTTAAAATGATTTGTTTCTGTTTTAGCTCTTTAAATTCTGAATTGTGCTTCCATCATTATGCTGAAAATCCTCATTCTAGCATCATGTATGACCTACTCCCAGAAAAATATAAAACTTTAAGCAATAACATCACAGTTTCGGCATTGGAATATACCTAGAAGTCATTTAGACCAACCTATAACACAACGACATCCCACAATGTGAAGTCTACCTTTTTCTTGAAATGTTTCCAGGATGGGAACCTTAACACTTTTTAAAGAAACCAATCCTTGATTGACAAGGTGGAATGTTTCTACTCATTACTTCTACCAGATTATCCAAATTCTGTCTTTGTAAACAAAAGAAAATAACTCTACTCCCTGTTTTACAAAATACATTAAAAATGTTTTCAAAGTAGCCTTTCTTGATATTATTCCCCAAATATTCTTGAAAATATTCTCCGGACATTTTCTCCTACAAAGTAAACAAGCATACATTCAGAAATGCATGGGTTGTTTGATTCCATTAGTCACTCTGCATATGAATTAATGTCCTATCCATTATCATTCAAGTTTTTCAATGTCACCTCTAAATGATAGTGAGAGCAATGATGATTGTAATATGATAATTATGTAATGATAGTTAAGATAATTTTCTTAAGCATTTCTAGGTTTTAGTTATTACACTGGATTTTATGTATATTATCTCACTTTTTCACCAGAATGTTGTGTTACAGACTAAGTTGTGTTCCCCCCAAATTCATAGGTTGAAGTCTTAGCCACCAATGTGACTGTATTTCAATATAGGGCCATTAAAAGGTAATTAAGGTTAAATGGATTAAAAACTCCATCCATGTGTCAACATAGGAAATACAGGGAGGTAAATATATCAAAAAGGTTTGTTATAAAAGTAAGAAAGAAGTACTAAGGTATTATAAACTTGAGAAAAATGAGAAAAGCACACATTTTGAGTAACAAGCAATGTAGAATATGTAGGCAAGAGGGGAATAAACAGTGGACAGGGAAGAACTGACAAGCCAGCTTATGACACACAAATTTCTAGTTCTTAATATATATAACACTCCAGTTCACTGGTACCCTCCAATACAAAGAAGGCTCTGGGTTGATCTGTGTTGGTGTAAAACCTTATTAAAGTCCTCTGCTAAACAAGAGCCATCTATCCCATGCCATTACACTTTAACAACACAAAGAATTAACAGAAACATTGAAACTAAATTTTACCTTTAAATATAAGATTCTTAGGCAAGGTTCACATTTCCAATAATCTCTATAAGTAGAATTACTTTTTAGAAATTTGTTTTCCCTAAAGAAAATTGCCTCAGTTATATAATTGTTTAATATTTCAATTTGTTTTCTCATAAGGTACCCCTATATCCATATTAATTTATAATGTTTCTTATTTTCATTCATAACTTATGTAATTACTTTTAAAAGATTTGGTGGATAGTATTAAGTTATAGTTTCCATGGCTTCCAAACATTAGTTGTCACCATTCTCCCATAGCTAATGCAGAAGAAATAAACAACTAATTTGTTTTCAAACTACCAAGAAAATTTAAGCTCAGATAGCCTATTCTGTGTTCTAAATGAAGAGGAAAAAAATGTTAAACAAAATAGGTCTTTGTTCTTGGATGTCATTTTAAAAGAACTTCATACAGTTTTACAAAGAACCTACTATGAATAAGCAGCTATTAATGAAGTTACACATGGGCTTGACTAGAGACACCAAAGTGTTATATGTGCATGGATCCAGCCAGCCCAGTTAGAAATTATGTTCGATTTCTTTCAGACATCACAGCTGGATACAAAGTACTAATAAGGAAATCTATTATTTCAAGATGTGCACCAACAATCATAATTTTATTGTTTTACATTCTATCTGTAGTATAGGCAACCACTAGAATGTTTGGTGAATAAACATGAACTATAACAGAAAATGGAGGCACATGGCTAGAACAGTTTAAGAGGAAACATGTCTGGTTCTCATTTCGGATTTAGTTTTTTTTTCTATACGCACTATCTCAAGCTGTGCCACTACCAATTCAGTTCAGATCTATTGACCTGTAAATATAATTACATATTTGATCATTAAATTAACAAAGTAAATTAACTTTTAATGAGTGGTATTATTCATTATACCTTGAAAAATATAAAAATCTTTACTAAAATCCATGTGTCATTCCACACTGACTTCTTGTTAAATGGGCATTTTGACCCAGATAATCATACGGTTGCCAAGGAATGCTGAAATTGCTGTAAGCTATGAATCATTGTCTAAAATAAAATGAAAAAAAATTATATAATTAACTCCATATGGCTTTTCCTTTGACTCATTTGATATAGGCCAAATTCTCACACTTTTCTCAATTAAACATCTTTAAATAAATTCTATTTAACAAACTTATAAAAGTAACCTTGCAAATTTCATATAAGAATGTATAGAAATGTGTAGTTAAGAACATTCTGTGAATAATTAAAACTCATTTGTTAGTTGATGATTTATCTAGAAAGTCAAAAATAGAGTTAATAATATTTCAAATTCCAGAAAAACAAAAAAATAAGGGTTTATAATTTTTACCATGTTTAATGAAACACAATGCAAATTGCCACAGAGCTTTAATATTATCTTGTATTTTAAAGGTATTTCAGTTAACTTATTTAAAATTATCTGAAAATTGGATAACACTATTATTTTAAATACACCTGAGACTAGAAATGAAATGTGTTTGGTTTAATTCTAGTTCTGCCACCAAATAAATAAATCTGTATTTGTAAAATACTGATATTGCTGATTTATCAGCTATTATCATTTTAGAATATAATACACTATCTGATAAGAAATCTTTATCATAGTCTATTAATTACTCAAATCATATTTAGACTTTCTAAACAATTTTAGTTAACATATTTTGAGATGGGTAGGGAGATATTGATTGTGTGAAGTTCCTTCCTGATATATTATTCTGTTATTATATGATAAAAATGCCTTTAAGTTTTTTCTGACCTGGAGGTTAAATAAGCATAAAATTTTAAATATATAATTTATTCTAGTGACTTCAAAACTTCTTAATCACAATCTATAAGAATTACATTTTATATCATGAACCAATATGTAAACATGCACTCACATACACACATATACACACAATCATGTATGTAAACTACACAGAAAAAAATGTCATGCCTGAAGTGTCCTCATATTCCTTCTAATTATTTTCCTTTTTTTCAGCTTATTTAGATTTAATTGTTATACAGCAGGGTATAAGTTTTAAGATGTACAGTATAATGGCTTATGTTTCCTTCTAATAGTTTTATGATTCCACGATTTATATTTAAGTTTTTAATTCTTTTCAAGTTAGTTTTTATAAGTGGTATAAGGGTTTAGTTTCATTCTTTAAGATGTAAATATGAAATTTTCCCAGCACCATTTATTGAAGAGACTGTCTTTCCTATAATGAGTATTCTTGGCTCTTGTCAAATATTCATTGACCATATATGCATGGTTTTATTTCTGGGCTCTTGATTCAGTTCCATTGGTCTGTGTGACTGATTTTGCCAGTACCATACAGTTTTGATTACTATAGCATTATACTGTAGCTTGATATCAGGAAGTGTGATGCTTCCTGCTTTGTTCTTCTTTCTCAGGATTGCTTTGGCTAGTCCTGATCTTTTGTGGGCCCATATAAATTTTAGGATTGTTTTTCCTACTTCTGTAAAAAATGCTATCGGAATCTTAATAGGAGTTGCTTTGAATACATAAATAGCTTTAGATAGTATTGAGATTTTAACAATATTCTTCCAATCCATGAATAGTTTTCCATTTATTTGTCTCTTTGATTTCTTTCATCACTGTTTTGTAGTTTTTGCTGTAAAGATCTTTCACCTCCTTGGTTAAATTTATTCCTAAGTATTTTATAGTTTCTGGTGCTATTGTTAATGGGGATTATTTTCTTTATTTCTTTTTCAGATAATTTATTGTTAGTATACAGAAAAGCTACTTTTTTTTTTTTAGGTTTAAAACCATATCCAAATTTATTTATTTATTTATTTTCACACACACACACACACACACACACACACACACACTGTATTTTA
>NC_041220.1:44868884-44869317 GCF_002837175.3 Physeter macrocephalus | reverse complement strand
AATCAAATGACACCAAGCATTGTAAATGGATGACCACAACAAAAGCAACAATGATTGCAATTACCAAACACGAAACACACTCATACTAGGTCATAATATTGACATTCAGTCCAGTAATCCTGCACTGTAACAGCTCCTTTACTTTGCAATGAAAATTGATTTGTATATTTTTTGCCTCTGAGTCCTTGTGGGATTTTTTTTTTTTTCAAACAGAAAGTCACAAAAATTATACTCTTCCTCATCAGTTCACTCAGTCCCATGTAATTAATTTTTTGTTTCATCTTTATCTTTTGTTAGCACTTATGAATTCATCAGTTTTCCATTAGAATTCTGAAAATGATTATTCATTCAGTTCAGCAGTATAGTCAGTTACCAGAAACCTGTACTTGTCAGAGTCTTTTCAATGAATTCCTTGAAGATGAAACCCTTTTAT
>NC_041220.1:44867982-44868858 GCF_002837175.3 Physeter macrocephalus | reverse complement strand
TGCATCGGCAGGCGGATTCTCAACCACTGCGCCACCAGGGAAGCCCAATTGGAACATTTTTGCAAAAGCATCAGAGTACACCCAGAACTGTCTGTAATTGACAAAAGACTTAAATATGACCATGGTTAAAGATTTGATGAAAGTTCATAATAATGCAATTGACAAGGAAATTTAGTTATTTGTGAGATATATATTTTAAAGTAATAACTAGAATTATGATGTATAACATTATACCAAAACATATAAGATTTTTAGAAATTTCATGTAATGTCTGAAACATTTATATTAACATATTTCCATAAAATAACCCAAAGAAAGTTTAGTATTAGTTGTTTGTTTTGTTTGTTTGTTTGTTTGTACTGCAGGTTCTTATCAGTCATCAATTTTATACACATCAGTGTATACATGTCAACCCAATTGCCCAATTCAGTACACCACCATCCCCACCCGACCATGGTTTTCCCCCCTTGCTGTCCATACGTTTGTTCTCTACATCTGTGTCTCAACTTCTACCCAGCAAACGGGTTCATCTGTACCATTTTTCTAGGTTCCACATACGTGGGTTAATATATGATATTTGTTTTTCTCCTCCTGACTTACTTCACTCCGTATGACAGTCTCTAGATCCATACACAACTCAACAAATGACTCAATTTCATTCCTTTTTATAGCTGAGTAAGATTACATTGTATATATATATATATACCACAACTTCTTTATCCATTCATATGTCGATGGGCATTTAGGTTGCTTCCATGATCTGGCTATTGTAAATAGGGCTGCAATGAACATTGGGGTGCATGTGTCTTTTTGAATTATGGTTTTCTCAGGGTATATGCCCAGGAGTGGGATTGCTGGGTCATATGGTAATTCTAT
>NC_041220.1:44867185-44867893 GCF_002837175.3 Physeter macrocephalus | reverse complement strand
TTCATTTGCAAATATTTTCTCCCATTCTGAGGGTTGTCTTTTCGTCTTGTTTATGGTTTCCTTTGCTGTACAAAAGATTTGAAGTTTCATTAGGTCCCATTTGTTTATTTTTGTTTTTATTTCCATTACTCTAGGAGGTGGATCAAAAAAGATCTTGCTGTGATTTATGTCAAAGAGTGTTCTTCCTATGTTTTCCTCTAAGAGTTTTATAGTGTCAGGTCTTCCATTTAGGTCTCCACTACATTTTGACTTTATTTTTCTGTATGGTGTTAGGGAGTGTTCTAATTTCATTCCTTTACATTGTAGCTGTCCAGTTTTCCCAGCACCACTTATTGAAGAGACTGTCTTTTCTTCATTGTATATGTTTGCCTCCTTTGTCATAGATTAGTTGACCATAGGTGCGTGGGTTTATTTCTGGGCTTTCTCTCTTGTTCCATTGATCTGTGTTTCTGTTTTTCTGGAGTACCATATTGTCTTGATTACTGTAGCTTTGTAGTATAGTTTGAATTCAGGGAGTCTGATTCCTCCAGCTCCTTTTTTTTCCCTCAAGACTGCTTTGGCTCTTCGGGGTCTTTTGTGTCTCCATACAAATTTTAAGATTATTTGTTCTAGTTCTGTAAAAAATGCCATTGGTAATTTGATAGGGATTGCATTGAATCTGTAGATTGCTTTGGGTAGTAGAGTCATTTTCACAATATTGATTCTTCC
>NC_041220.1:44840701-44866833 GCF_002837175.3 Physeter macrocephalus | reverse complement strand
AGTGACAGTTTTACTTCTTCTTTTCCAATTTGTATTCCTTTTATTTCTTTTTCTTCTCTGATTGCCATGGCTATGACTTCCAAAACTATGTTGAATACTAGTGGTGAGAGTGGACATCCTTGTCTCATTCCTGATACTAGAGGAAATGCTTTCAGTTTTTCACCATTGAGAATGATGTTTGCTGTGGGTTTGACATATAAGGACTTTATTATGTTGAGGTAGGTTCCCTCTGTGCCCACTTTCTGGAGAGTTTTTACCATAAATGGGTGTTGAATTTTGCCAGAAGCTTTTTCTGCATCTATTGAGATGATTGTATGGTTTTTATTCTTAAATTTGTTAATATGGTGCATCACATTGATTGATTTGTGTTTATTGAAGAATCCTTGCATCCCTGGCATAAATCCCACTTGATTGTGGTGTATGATCCTTTTAATGTGTTGTTGGATTCTGTTTGCTAGTATTTTGTTTAGGATTTTTGTATCTATATTCATCAGTGATATTGTTCTGTAATTTTCTTTTTTTGTGGTATTTTTGTCTGGTTTTGGTATCAGGATGATGGTGGCCTAATAGAATGAGTTTAGGAGTGATCCTTCCTCTGCAATTTTTTGGAAGAGTTTGGGAAGGATGGGTGTTAGCTCTTCTCTAAATTTTTGATAGAATTCACCTGTGAAGCCATCTGGTCCTGGACCTTAGTTTGTTGGAAGATTTTTAATCACAGTTTCAATTTCATTACTTGTGATTGGTCTGTTCATATTGTCTGTTTCTTCCTGGTTCAGTCTTGGAAGATTATACCTTTCTAAGAATTTGTCCATTTCTTCCACGTTGTCCATTTTCATGGCATAGAGTTGCTTGTAGTAGTCTCTTAGGATGCTTTGTATTTCTGTTGTGTCTGTTGTAACTTCTCCTTTTTCATTTCTAATTTTATTGATTTGAGTCCTCTACGTCTTTTTGTTGATGAGTCTGTCTAATGGTTTATCAATTTTGTTTATCTTCTCCAAGAACCAGCTTTTAGATTTGAGTCCTCTCCCTTTTTTTCTTGATGAGTCTAGCTAAAAGTTTATCAATTTTTTTTATCTTCTCAAAGAACCAACTTTTAGTTTTAGTGTTCTTTGCTATTGTTTTCTTCATTTCTATTTCATTTATTTCTGCTCTAATCTTTACGATATCTTTCCTTCTACTGACTTTGGGTTTTATGTTTGTTCTTTTTTCTCTAGTTTCTTTAGGTGTAAGGTTAGATATTTTATTTGAGATTTTTCTTGTTTCTTGAGGAGAGATTGAATTACCAAAAAATTTAGAACTGCTTTTGCTGAATCCCATAGGTTTGGGTCATCATGTTTTCATTATCATTTGTTTCTGTGTATTTTTAAAATTTCCTCTTTGATTTCTTCAGTGATCTTTTTGTTATTTAGTAACGTATTGTTTAACCTCCAGGTGTTTGTGTTTTTTACGGTTTTTTCCCTGTAATTCATTTCTAGTCTCAGAGTGTTTTGGTCAGAAAAGATGCTTGATAGGATTTCAATTTTCTTAAATTTACTGAGGCTTGATTTGTTACCCAAGATGTGATCTATCCTGGAGAATGTTCTGTGCACCCTTGAGAAGAAAGTGTAATCTGCTGTTTTTGGATGGAATGTCCTATAAATATCAATTAAATCTATCTGGTCTATTGTGTCATTTAAAGCTTCTGTTTTCCTTATTTATTTTCATTTCGGATGATCTGTCCATTGGTGTAAGTGAGGTGTTAAAGTCCCCCACTATTTTTGTGTTACTGTCGATTTCCTCTTTTAGAGCTGTTAGCAGTTGCCTTATGTATTGAGGTGCTCCTATGTTGGGTGCATATATATTTTTAATTGTTATATCTTCTTCATGGATTGATCCCTTGATCATTATGTCATGTCCTTCCTTGCCTCTTGTAACATTCTTTATTTTAAAGTCTTTTTTATCTGATATGAGTATTGCCACTCCTGCTTTCTTTTGATTTCCATTTGAATGGAATATCTTTTTCCATCCCCTCACTTTCTATCTGTATGTGTCCCTAGGTCTGAAATGGGTCTCTTGTAGACAGCATATCTATGGTTCTTGTTTTTGTATCTGTTCAGCAAGCCTGTGTCTTTTGGTTGGAGCATTTAATCCTTTCACGTTTAAGGTAATTATCGATATGTATGTTCCTATGACCATTTTCTTAATTGTTTTGGGTTTATTTTTGTAGGTCCTTTTCTTCTCTTGTGTTTCCCACTTAGAGAAGTTCCTTTAGCATTTGTTGTAGAGCTTGTTTGGTGGCACTGAATTCTCTTCGCTTTTGCTTGTCTGTAAAGCTTTTGATTTCTCCATGGAATCTGAATGAGATCCTTGCCAGGTAGAGTAATCTTGGTTGTAGTTTCTTCTTCTTCATCACTTTAAGTATATTATGCCACTCCCTTCTGGCTTGTAGAGTTTCTGATGAGAAATCAGCTGTTAACCTTATTGGAGTTCCTTGTATGTTATTTCTCATTTTTCCCTTGCTGCTTTCAAAAATTTTTCTTTGTCTTTAATTTTTGCCAATTTGATTACTATGTGTCTCGGCGTGTTTCTCCTTGGGTTTATTTTGTATGAGACTCGCTGCACTTCCTGGACTTGGGTGTTACTTCCTTTCCCATGTTAGGGTAATTTTCGACTATAATCTCTTCAAATATTTTCTCTGGTCCTGTCTCTCTCTCTTCTCCTTCTGGGACCCCTATAATGTGAATGTTTTTGCGTTTAATGTTGTCCCAGAGGTCTCTTAGGCTGTCTTCATTTCTTTTCATTCTTTTTTCTTTAGTCTCTCCCACAGCAGTGAATTCCACCATCCTAACTTCCAGGTCACTTATCCTTTTTTTCTGCCTCAGTTATTCTGCAATTGATTCCTTCTAGTGTACCTCTGCCTTTTCATCTTGTCTATCTTTCTGTGAATGTGGTTTTTGTTCCACAGGCTGCAGGATTGTAGTTCTTCTTGCTTCTGCTGTCTGCCCTTGGTTGGATGAGGCTATCTAAGAGGATTGTGCAAGTTTCCTGATGGGAGGGACTGGTGGTGTGTAGAACTGGTTGTTGCTCTGTTGGGCCAAGGTCAGTAAAACTTTAATCTGCTTGACTGCTGATGGGTGGGGCTGGGTTCTCTCCCTGTTCGTTGTTTTGGCCTGAGGCATCCCTACACTGGAGCCTAACTGCGCTCTTTTGTGGGGCTAATGGTGGACTCTGGGACAGCTCACGCCAAGGACTACTTCCCAGAACTTCTGCTTCCAGTGTCCTTGCCCTCATGGTGAGCCACAGCTGCCTCCCACTTCTGCAGGAGACCCTCCAACACTAGCAGGTAGATCTGGTTCAGTCTCCCCTGTGGTCACTACTCCTTCCCCTGGGTCCTGATGTGCCCACTACTTTGTGTGTGCCCTCCAAGAGTGGAGTTTCTGTTTCCCCCAGTCCTGTCAGAGTCCTGCAATCAAATCCTGGTAGCCTTCAAAGTCTGATTCTCTAGGAATTCCTCCTCCCCTTGCCATACCCCCAGGTTGGGAAGCCTGATGTGGGCTCAGAACCATCACTCCAGTGGGTAGACTTCTGTGCTATGTGTTCTCCAGTTTGTGAATCACCCACCTAGCAGTTATGGGATTTGATTTTATTGTGATGGCACCCCTCCTACTGTCTCATTGTGGCTTCTCCTTTGTCTTTGGATGTGGGGTCAGTTATGGGATTTGATTTTACTGTGATTGTGCCCCTCCTACCATCTCATTGTGGCTTCTCCTTTCTTTGGATGTGGGGTATCTTTTTTGGTGAGTTCCAGTGTCTTCCTGTCGATGATTGTCCAGCAGCTAGTTGTGATTCTGGTGTTCTCACAAGAGGGAGTGAGAGCACGTCCTTCTACTCCGCCATCTTGATTCCTCCTCCCATATCCAAATTTTTAAAAAGCGACTGGTTTTTGTAAGTTATTTTGTATCCTGTAACTTTACTGAATTTGATTATATTTAGCAGTTTTATGGAATCTTTAGGATTTTCTATATATAAAATCACATCATCTGCAAATAGAGACCATTTTACTTCTTCTTTTCTAATTTTGATGCCTTTTATTTCTTTTTCTTAGTAATTGCTCTGGCTAGGACTTCTGTACTATGTTGAATTGGAGTGGTAAAAGAGGGGACCCTTGTCTTGTTCTTGATCTTAGAGGAAAAGCTTTCAATCTTTCACTGTTGAGTATGATGTTTGCTGTGCATTTGTCATATATGGCCTTTATTACTTTGTGGTACATTCCTTCCATATCTAAATTGTTAAGAGTTTTTATCATTAACATAATTCTTTTAAACATTTTCTGGATCATCATCATCTTTTTTCTATATCATAGGCCAGCAGATACTGTTCAGGTTTATGTTTTTCAATCTAACTAACTTTAACTTTTCCTTATTACGTTAGCGCCATTCATATGCAATATCTCCAAATGAGTCATCATAACTGACCTATAAAGAAAATAAGAGACTTCCATTTTCCTGTCCAGAACATAATGAGCTTAGAAATCGTCACCCCATCTTAACAACAAGTAAAAAAATCTGAAAAAAGAAGCCTTAAGAAGTCAATACTTCTTAGATCCATCTGAGAAGTTAGGTCACAGGGTAAACCACTGGCCCCCAAATTAGAGAGAAAGATAGGTGAATACAGAGAATCACAACCGACCAGCAAAGAAACCCAGAAGCATAAGCATCTGGGATAACCAATGCCAAAGTAGGAAAATCTAAACTGTAACTGACAAATTGCTGGAGGCTCAATGTGGACAATTCCAAAAGTTAAAAACTTCAGTGGGGGGGGGGGAACTTCCCTAGTGTCTCAGTGCTTAAGAATCTGCCTGCCAATGCAGGGGACATGGGTACGGATTTTCTTGGGTGTTTCAAATACCCAAGAAATAGATCAAAATCAAGTGCTTATACAAATAGATCAAAATTTACATTTTAAATACATCATAAAATTAATAAAACAAAATGGATGTGATATCATTTAGGTGCTACAGTTCTTACTGCAAAACACAAATTATCCACAATGCTTAATATGTACCTTCTGGAAAGTATTAAGGTAAAACAATCAACTATTTAAAAATTCTAATTTCATCCATAAGATTATTTAAAGTGTACTCCTTTATGCAACTTGAAACTCCTTCCCCTTCCTCTCACTTTCTCCCCCACATACAATGTAAGCTGCTTATTAAAATAAAAAGTAAGGCAAATAGGTCCTCTGGACAAGAAGGGACAGTAGGCTCAGTGATGGTGTCTATATTGTACAAGAATCGGTAAAACTGAGAATTACTAATTAGGCCTTAATGAGAAATCAGTAAGAGGACTTCCCTGGTGGCACAGTGGTTAAGAATCCGCCTGCCAATGCAGGGGACATGGGTACGAGCCCTGGTCCAGGAAGATCCCAGTTGCCATGGAGCAACTGAACCCGTGTGCCACAACTACTGAGCCTGCACTCTAGAGCCCAGAAGCTACAACTACTGAGCCTGCATGCCACAACTACTGAAGCCCATGCACCTAGAGCCCAAGCTCTGCAACAAGAGAAGTCACCGCAATGAGAAGCCTATGCATCGCAATGAAGAGTAACCCCTGCTCGACACAACTGGAGAAAGTCCGCGCTCAGCAGCAAAGACCCAACACAACCAATAAATGAATGAATGAATGAATGAATGAATGAATTTATTTAAAAAAAAAACTTCAGGGGGAATGAGTTCTTGGGGGGGGGGGTCTCCAAACTTTTGTGAGATTTACCTCTAAGATTTCTACCAGGTTGTCTTGGTGAAGATTGGAGATAAATTCCCTTGTGATTCCAGCAGTAGGTGAGGAAAAGTAACCATTTTGAAATGCACCCAGGCATGCTGTTCTTCTAACAAAACGTGCCTCGAGGAGGAACTATTTTGCCAGAACCTCACATATTGCAGTTTAATCAAAGCCTAACTGAACATGGAGGAAAAGAAAAACCCAATTCCAGTCTCCTCTAGCAATCGTGTCCCACCTAACGATGAGGGTGGAAGAGGAAGGAGCAAGTGAGGGAGCAAACAGAGAGCCCTTGTGAAGTTCACAGCACAGTGGCAGAGGCTCACTAAAAGACTAAGATTTAACCATAGGAATACATAGTGCTTCCCTTCCCCCCATACCTGAACACCATATTACTAAAGGGCTATTTACTGAGTTCCTTTACTGAGTACATCATTTCTGGCTTTTAACAAAAAATTACAAAGCACACTAAAAGGCAAAAATCAAAGTTTAAAGAGACAGTGAAAACATTAGAACCAAATTCAGATATGGCAGGTATTTTTAAATTATCAGACTAAGAACTTAAAACAACTATCATTAATGTGCTGAGGGCTCTAATGGAAAAAGTAGCCACCACGCAAGAACAAATGGGTAACATAAGCAGAGAGATGGAAATTCTAAGAAAGAATCAAATAGGAATGCTAGAGATTAAAAAGAAAAGAATATTGCAAGGTTTTATCTAATATGGTAGTCTTAGAAATCACTAAAACAATGCTTTTGTAAACTAAGATAAAACAGTATTTCAAGGAAAACTTGATAAACTACATTTGAAAACAAAGATCCACAGATATTATTAATTAAATATATTTCAATGTGTCAAATTATCAGATGCTGAGAAATATTATCGAAACATGCTTAAAAATGAAGGAAACAGCAAAAATTATAAAATAAAGTTGAAATAGCTAATGCAATAGCAAATATTGAATAGATTCAAAGTAAATGTAAAGTGTGTCATAATTATTCACCTATATATCTATCCTTTCAAGATTATAGGTCATATTTCCAGAATTAATAGTAATGTGTCAGACTATATCAGTTTTTCATATTCCTAATTTACAACTTAAGGAAATATATATTTTTGTAGATAAAATAAGAGAAGGAACAGAAGCATGAGGAAAGAGTGATTCAGTGCAAAAGACATGAAAAAGTTTGATCACATTTGTTTCAGTAAAAGATTTTACTTCATAGAACAAAATGCAAAGCATGAAATAAACTCATCTTTAAAACAATAATGTTGAAGTTTCTGCCCAGTGTCATTATAAGGATTCCTGGTTTAATCTAATTTAATCTTCACCATCACTATATGAGTGTTGGTTAATGGAGTGCCTACTACAATTCTTTTGATTTTACAAATGAGTAAACAGAGTTTAGAGAGTTGATATCCTCTCTAAGATCATAGATTAAGTAAGTCGAAGAGCTGGGTACAAACTGAAGTCATCTGACTTCAGAGCCTGTACTACGTATAGGCTCTATTTATTAGTGCCTGAAATTACTGCAGTATACCTACATGATGGCTGAACTCCCTCAGCTTGTTAGTCTTCTCTGAAACTGTACAATTTAAGGAAGTTTTAGGCACTTCTCAGGCACCTAAGCTGTGGATTATGTGGCCATTGTTGGACTAGTGTTATTCCCTAACTGTTATGTTTACCCTGTCACTCCTTCTCTGATCCACCATCTACAATACCACAGGAATAACTTAACTGATTGTGTTACCCTTGCCTATAAATCTTCAGTGATTCCCATTGATCTTCAGAATAAACAATACAGAATCAACTTGTTCTAATGAAAATAATCATATGCTTTGCAAGATTACACTGCTACAGCTATAGCAGCTATATCCGGTCTTCGTGGAAATAATTGATTATTTCATAAACTTAAATTGGAGCAAGTCCACTTGAGTGGAATACAGATTGATACATGATTCTTCACTACAGAAACTTCCACATCAATTTTCATTTGCAAGTCACATTTCTACTTTGTGTTCCCAATATATAGCTCATGGATGGGTGATGAATAAAGTGGTGAATGAATTAAAATATGACATATTTTAAATTAAAAAAATTATATTAATCACTTCAGATTTTATGTGATATACCCATATGCACATTTATATCTTAATACTATGAGATGAAAATATAATCATTAACCAGTCTCTTCAAAAAGTATAACACTGTAGAGAGTCTTCTTAAAATATTACCATGGAAGGAGAAACAATTTAATTACAAAATAGCAATTACTTTTTATTGAAAAAATATAGATTGAAATTTAAATATATATAGAAGTTTCTCTTTTGGAGAGATTTTCTTATGGAAACGCAAATCTTTCTGAATATTGGTTTGTTTAATGTTTAAAAATTTAGATTATTAGTTAAAGAGATTAAATGTAAGGGGGGGAAAACTTTAAAATGTTAGAATAAAAGATGTTGAACTTGAACATCAAAGGAACTGTAGGTGAGAAACCTTCAGTCACACTCAAGTGAGTGTTGCTTTAGTTACCAAAGCAGAGAACTGAAGCCAAAGAAGTAAGAATGAGGAACAATGTTAAAAGAGCAGAGAGTTCTTGGACAACAGAAGCCAAAATGCTCCAGTCTTAGGTACTCTGTCTGGCAGAAAGTCAAACTCCAGTTGCGTCAGAGAGCCATAAGAAGAGGGTGAGAGAAAAGTTAAAGAAACAGACATTGGATTCATTCATTCATAAATACATTTGAAAATAATTCTTTTAAAACATACAGGCCCCAGCTGAAGACTGTGCCTATCAAAGGACAGTGGTACAGTGTGTGTGTGTACTGTAGGACAGAGAAAAACAATAACAGTGGTCTCAGTAATGAACTATATACTCCATCATCTTCCTGAAATAACAGAATATTTTGATAGTTACGGAGAAAAACAGTGTTGAAGTGAACATTTACTTGTCATCATTTTCAGCTGACATACTGATTTGTCATATGTTGAAATGATGACAAACTAGGAGTATATTAATGCAAAATAATAAATAATATGCCATATAATGATCACCAAGACATTAGGTTTACTCAAATTCTCCTGAAGCAATGTTTACTACAGCATTTAAAAAAATTGTTCTTGCTCAAATTAACAAAATTTTAATACAATCCCACCTACTCTTTCATCATTCCTTAAATATGAACATCTCATCCTCTACATTTGATTTAGACATCAGCTTGATTCCCCTACAGTAACTGTGGCCAAAAAAAAAAAAAAATCAGTTGCCTATTCAACATCTATTTCCCCTTTTCCTTCCTTATAGATGCTGATTTAGTTGGGGTGGGAAAAAATATGCCCTGTTCCAGGTGCTTAATTAATTGGTTTAAGCCAACTGTATTAATTTCATCCCTCCTTGAAATTCTAAGAGTAATCAAGTGAAAAATATTTGGACAATAAGCATAAAGGACTTAGGAAAATTTTTAAATCTTTAACATAAATGGAGAAAAGAAAGGCAAGCTTTTTCCTCCATCCACTTTTGTCAGGATGCAATGCTTGGAGTCCTACCAAGAACAGGGTGAAAATATAGAAGACCTTAGCCTCCTGTTGATATATTGAGCTTCTGAACTAATCCTCTAAAATGCTTGTCTCACACATCACTGATAAGTGAAGTCTACATCATTTAAGTTACTTTCTGGGTAGTCTCTTACTTGAAGCTGAAAGCATGATAATTGATATTACTTCAATATTCTTTAAAAACCAGATGAATGGAAAGAGAAAACTTATCAACATTAAAATTTTTATAGATACATTATTTGAGATTTATAATTGTTTCATTCAATATATCATTACCATACAGGCTAAAAATATTACATTTCACTCTATTGCCCTATTATGCTATATTTTTACCCCATGGAAATAAGTTTTATTCTGTTGTGTTGTAAGCATCATGAGATCAGAGAGTGGATGCTGTACTGCACTGACCAGATAATCCCTTACAGATTGAGACATTCATTACCTCAGCCGCTGGGAAAGCTGCAGGCTATCAGTTCACAGCTAAGAATTTCCTTGGCCAGGAGAGCTGCCTCTTCCAAGAATATGCCCTGTCTTGAGGGCAGAACATCACTGAAGAATGATCCCAACTTCAGTGCTCCCCGTGGGATTGGCTGAATTCTCTGTTGTCTTTGTATCAACGTTCAAATTTTGTCTTATTTCAATCTTGCCTCCCTCTCTCTCTCACAGGTGTTTCTAAGAGCACACTGGAATAATCCACCTATTTGCAAATTCTGATTTCTGGGAAATCTGACCTACAGCATTTGGTGCAAGGAGTCATAGGAAGCAGATTCTAAACTGGCTTTTGGAAGCTGAATTTCCAGTCAGCTCACTGGTAAGAGGAATACTGATAGCCCTTAACATGTAGTCTTGGTGAAATTGTTGAAGCTCTCACTGGTGATAAACTGGGATTGGTATACCAATATAAAGGAATGCACTGGCAGATGGACTATCTCAGGTGTTTGTGAAGTTTGGGGAAGAAAAGTTACTTATAAAAACTATGGAAATTTATGATTATTTTGGAGGTGTGTGGTGTGTGTATAGACAATAAAAGGTAATCACTCATCAACTTAAGGTAAAATGTGAGGGTGACATGGTTCCCTTGGGAGCTTATTAAAGAGACTACTGTCTCCTGCAACCAAACAACAGAAAATTTATGATCTTACCTAAAATTTTCTTATAAGGGTAGTATAGCTAATAGATTTAAATCAGGGTCCTGGTTAAGAATTAGACTCGGAAATTTGGAATAGGATCATTAGGATTATCGTATTCAACATTTTTGAAACCCTAGGTCCCTGTGAACCCTCTGGGCTTACAGAAGTGACCCTCTTCTCTCAGTTAAGTTAGTATCCCCTCCTTCCATGAAGATGATTCAGAGGCCCCTGCTTTAACTGACAATATGCCGCTCACCTTCAGGCTCTATCCTCATCTTTCATCCCAGCCACTTGACCAATAACTAGAACTAAGTGGCAATATAATTAGGTCAGGAAAATGTCAGGTCTGCTAAGAGAGAAGTGATTATAACCCAAAAGAGCTGTAGTACATGTACCAGCTGAGTAGAGAAAACATGCTTGAGAAAGGACCCTGAGGGTGCTGGATCAGGAGGGTGGTATATAAAGTTGGATAAATGACAATTTATCAATATGGGGGCACTCTACCACAGTATGGAATTTAACACACTGATAAGGCCCCAGGACACAGTGCTAATACAAAGCTTGGATGGCTCTTGGAAGCAGCAGTGATTAATGACCTATGTAAAGCAGAAATGCCAGAACTTCCATGGTAGAGAATAGAAGAAGAGATCATGGGCTCAGAGAAGCTGACATGCCAGTATAGATATACAGCATAAAGCTAGAAAATCCATAAACTAACATCAATAAGAGAATCCAGAGGACACTCCATTTATTACAGTGATAAGGAATGCTCTAAGGAGAACACCCTAGCTGTATTGATAATCTCAAGAGAGGCTGTCCTCTGTAGGCTAGGGATGAAAGTAGATAATGCTATTACAGAACTGAGTCCCCTAATAACAGAGGCCAAGTAGAGGCACAATAACTCAGCATAATTATCAGATGAGTGGCTGTGTCGGATGCCATCCAGGGTAGCCTGAGATATGCAGCATAATGAAAATGATTACTAGAACAGAACAACCCTAGGAACAAAATAGAAGGGCAACAAAGATGTTAATGTATAAGAAATCAAGGTTGAATATCAGGAGCTTAGAGCAGTTGATCCTCAAAAATTTGAAGACTCTAGCCAATCAGACTTTGACTCTCTTGACTGAGAGACCAGATTCCCCAAGAACAAGCACCCTGCAAGACTGCAGCAAATGTACAAGGTAATAATCTTACATTCCTTCCCCAATGGGCCCTATGGTCATTTATTCATACAAAGTGTGCATAGATAAAAAGGGAGCAGTGAATACCCTGGCATTTGAAGGACTGTTGGGTACAGGGTCTGAGTTGAAATTGATACTCTGTGACCAGAATCGTCAGGAGAAGATAGGTTGCTGTTATATTATCGGGCCAAGAAAGAATTATGTTTGCCATGTTACTGATCCATAGGAGCATCTATGGGTATTCTCCTGCTCAGATTTTATCATAAATTGACAAATATAGCAGGTACAGCATGAGAAATCCATAAGTGAGGGTGCAGAACTTTTAGGGATGAGGGTCTGGGTCACCCCACCAAGTAAGGCACCTAAGACCATCAGAGTTTCTAAACAAAGATGAGGAGACTCTAGAATGAGCAGTAGAGTAGAGAAAAGATGAGTATCAGTTGTTGTCCTAAGACAAACTATGGTTGGTGGCTTATAGTTTGTCCCATTATCCTTTCTCTTGTTATTTTGCCCAGGAATTGGAACTAATCAGAATTCCAGAGGATCACTTCAAAATGAAATCAAAAAAAAAAAAGATGGATCAGTTGATTATGTGAAGCAAATGGGTCTTTGTAGTGCAAAGGGTGAATTATGGTAGATGCTATGGTGTTCCTTCCAGATAACCCTTAGGACTGAAGCATTCATTTTTCAAAAACCACCCTCAACCAAAGCGAACTGCCTCACCTGAGGTTTTCTCCTCTTCCCAGGGTCAGTCTTCATCTGTGTCTGGTAAACACAAGGCCATGAAATCTCAATCACTTTCCCTAAAATAAGGGCATCTCAGATTCAGAGCTTCCTGTACAGCATTACCACCTCCCTCACCCCAAGTCTCTCATGCTTCACTTTATAATAGGAGTTGATGCTGAGAACACGCCCTAATAAACTACAGGCATGCAAATCTCCATCTCAGAGTCTGTTCCCCAGGAAAAACTTCTTAAGACAGGGGTTATTCATTTTTACTTTCAGAATTCTTAGAATAATTTTGGACATACTGTCATATAATTATGCTGAGGAAACTCTAAATACTAAAGTTGAAATGCACAATTCCTTTCAAAGTTACCCATTCAAACCATATTTAAGGAAGTCCAAATAGTATTTTCTTTGACACGGAATAAAGACAACATCTCTAATAATTATCAGAGAACAAGCATTTGAGTATACATTACAGTTAAAATTAGATGCCAGACATCTTTGGTTATACTTAAAGATTGACTCCTTTGTGAAAGGAAGTATGATGTATAGCCAGGGACAAGTATACCTACCCAGAATGACTTGCCTTATAAAAAATAAGGTAGAAGAGGGAAGGAGGATGAGATGTTGCTAGATACACTAGACTAAGAAGAACAAAGAAAGGATATACTTACAGCTTGGACTAAATTTAGCAGACAGAGGGAGTTATAAGACCTGAATTTTGCTTCCCTTGCTTCTGCCAAGGAGCAGACCCTTCAGCCTAGAAAAAGGAGGGTAAATGTATAATCTGAACAGAAACTAAAGATGATTGAGGAAATAGTAAAAGAAACTCACGTGTTCTTCAGTGAATTCAATCTCCAACCACGGAAACAATCCTACCAGGTCACCACAAAGATTTGTAGTGAGACTCTAAAGGCATTGGTAGTAATTTTTGAGTGATCATGGCTAGCTGGAAAGTGTGAAAGAAAAGATATGGGGGAATGATATTTCAGTTTTGAAAGGGAAAAAATAATAGAAGAATTTACAGACCAGTGAACCTGGAACCAGACCAAATCTTCAAATGGATTATTTAAAGAAGCGCCTGTAAATATTTGGAAAGGGAAGTACACATGGTTAGATATTAGAATGCTAGAGTGACATCAATTCCTATGTTAATTCAGACATTAGAATGACAGGCCAAGTGGACCCCATACACAGAGTAGTTCAGAATTTCAGCAAGACATTAACAAAGTCTCATGAGAATTATACACACAAGATAAAATCCATGAGCTAGATGATGGTGAAGTTCGAAATTTCATGTAAAAAGAACACACTCAGATCAATTGGGAAGAAAGTCTAGAGCACTATGGCTCAAGCTTCATCCATGCAAAAACTTAGGACACACTTTTTATGTATTTACCACAATGATATACATGGCCCACATATCACTTTTAAGCATAGTAACAAGTTGAGAAAAAGACAAAAAATTCAAAATCCAAAAGACTTCTATACATTATCAAGATAATATTAACCCAACACGTGAGATTATACATAATTAGCCATATATTTAAATAGCAACATTCCATGATGAGAACACTAGCTTACTGTTGCTATTCATGTGAAAGAGATTGATGACTAGAAATATTAACTAAATCACTATGAAGAAGCGTCCCCAAAGGATAAGTCACAGGTCTGTCACATTGACAGTAGGATTATTATACAAATCAACACAAAGATAGTCCCAACTATGGACTTGTGAAAATGAATCTTGAATTCTGTGTATGGTCCTAATTGTCATTAGTTAAGAGAAAAAGAAAGAGCCCCAGCATTTATTATATACCAAGCACTATGTTAAAGTCACCAGAGCAGCCAATGTTATTTCATTTAATTTTTATAATAATTAACTGAGGTAGATAAAATTATTTGAGTTTTACAGCTGAATAAACCAAATCTCAAGTTGTTTAATAAATTTGGCTAAGCAAACAAAGCTGTAAGTAAAGGGAGTAAGATTTAACCAAAGTCTATCAAACTCTGAAACTTTCTAAATTAGAGTTCCTGATATGAAACTCTATGTCCTTAATAAAGAAACACAAACCCATGGAAGGTGTGGCTTCTATAACCTATAATAACTGACCTCTTAGCACTTCTCTTACTTTCATTGTGATATTGTAAGAGTCATAATTCTCCTGCTTCGAGTTAGGATATTTTTTTCTTCCCCTACACAGCTTTCTTCTCTCTCCCACACAGCTTCTCTCTGTCTCTCTCTCTCTCTCTCTCTGTCTCTCCACCCTCCCCATGAGTGTGAATAAATGCTAAAATATTATTTATAGGAAATAAAATTATGAGACAAATGCATATGTCCTCAACTGTTTTCATTTCATTCGGATTCATATCTACAAGTTAATGAATATAGTCATCACGATTCCTTAAGTAAGCTTATTCTATATATTTTCAATATCAAATTGAAACATTGATAAACTACTATAGATTCCTTCATATTATTTAATTGCAAATATTTTTATCAAGTGATGTCTTGGGGATTCTTTCCGTAGCTTGTATGTTTACACACGTATATACAAGTTATTTTACAGTTGTTTTTAAATTGCAATTTCTTGAATTTTATCTGGATCACTATAGTATAAAATCCAAGTGAAAGTGATGAGTGAGAATTCTGCAAGCCCAAATGCCTAATCTCCAGGACAGACCTTTAGGTTGATAAAGACAATTGAGAACCATTTAAGTAGCTAGCCAGTAATGACCGAGGTAAACAGGTTGATTTTGAGTCTACTGGCTTTAAAAAAATATATAATATCTATAACAGAAGACATTTATATTTGACATGAGGTCTCTTGACTCATAAGACTACAGGCTTCAAGAAGGTTACTACATTTATATTTGACCTCAGTTCACAATACACTCTTGCGATCCTTGGAGGTTGTTCATTTAGGCCTTGAAATACAAAGGCTACCACTCCTTCAATTCTGGCCTACTACCTAGCTTCAGGGTGCCTGGCCTGCACTATTTCACCATGCTATTTACTGTCATGCCCTTTGCATTTAACTAGATATTCCCTCACTGAAGACCCTGAGGCATTTTAATAGCAGCATATGTTGCCTGGCTGACTCAAGAGTAATACTTTTCAACATTTGTATATTTAAATTCTGCTGCTTGGTAAGAATAGCTTACAAAATGTTCATGTATTTACACAATGTTTAGAAAAGGCTCTTTTACTTTGATGTGGTAGACGATGCGATTCACCATTAAACTAGTACCTATTAAGCTAGTACTAAAATATTTAAATCTTATATTAATAAGATTATAGCAACCAGTGGACTTATGATGTTTTATAGCTTGTAAGTTCTAACAGAGGCGGTGGCTTCATAAACCAGAAAATAACTCAGCTATCAAAATCCTAATCCTCAAGGGATGCATATTTGAAATAGAAAGTTTGTGTTATTCACTGTAGAAAAGAATTATTTTAAATGCCTAAGTATAGCATGAAAATGGAATAATTTTCCAGACTTTAAGCATGTACTGTGTTTTTGTTGCTGTGGCCTATGATGTTTTATTTATTAATTATTTATATTTATGAACTAAAGTAAGATAACTATAATCTGTTAAATATGAATTTAAGTATTTTTTCTTCAATTTTTGAGAAAATGAAGCCCAAGAAGCATCTCATATTGGTTTACTTTCAAAGAAAAAGACAAAAAAATACTATGAAAAATTGTAGTGTTTCTCTGTTGAAAATAGATTGTGATCATTTTTCAATCCTTAAATATTTCTTGCATTCTCATGTAAATTGCTTTACTCGATATAAATAGTAATGCTAACTTATTACAATTTGTGTTATACTTGAATTGCTCAGTTAACTGTAGCCTCTGTACATATTAATGTATTTAGAAGTGCTGTCATTGACAGCACATAGGAACCATATATGGTATTTGCTGCCATTATACTCCTGGAGTATATTAACAGATGTTGTCACAGAGCACAGGAACCAATACAAATGAAAATCTAGCTTGAGTTGTTTGAAAAGTGAAAATTATTGCAGCGATATTAATGATGAGTATACAAATTTAGAATTATGTATAACATTCTTTTTATATATATATGGTTGCCACTTACTATTGATGAATGATACAAAAACCCAAAATTAATTTAAGTATCAATGATATGTCTTATCTATGTTGAGCTCTTAGTTCTAACAGAACCCCTATGATGTAGATATTTTTATTATCCATTTTACAGATTAAAAGTCTGGAATTAAGAATTTAAGGAAAATTCCCTTGATCAGCCAGTAGATAAGTGAAGTAGTCAAGATGAAAAACAAGGTTGTTGACTTTAGCAGTCCTGTTCTTGAATACCCCCTCATTTTATTCTATTTTTTTTTTTTTTTTTTTTTGTGGTACGCGGGCCTCTCACTGTTGTGGCCTCTCCCGTTGCGGAGCACAGGCCCCGGACGCGCAGGCTCAGCGGCCATGGCTCACGGGCCCAGCCGCTCCGCGGCACGTGGGATCCTCCCGGACCGGGGCGCGAACCCGGTTCCCCTGCATCGGCAGGCGGACGCGCAACCACTGCGCCACCAGGGAAGCCCCCCTCATTTTATTCTAAACAGAGCCTTTCTTCTTTAAGGATTCCTATATTTAATGAAATATTTTTTAAGAACACAAAGAATATGTGTGTGTGTGTGTGTGTGTGTGTGTGTGTGTGTGTGTGTGTGTGTGTGTGTGTAATGAATAAAATAGCTACAGCAAGAAAAAAGCCTCACGAAGAATGATTTAAGTTCTGGGCAAAATAGGGTGATTTAGAGTAAGTCTATAAATAAAATAATACAAAATCAAGTCTTCAAATTAAGCTATATCACAGTTTTACCTCATACGTTGATTCACAGAAAAGGTATTTATTTAGCACCTCATTAGATACTTTGGGAACAGATGAGGATGAGTCAGATACCAGCCCTATCTTCAAAAATCTTACTATAATAAAAGAGATAATGTATTACACAAAAAATAAGAGTAGAATATAATAATGAAATGCAAAAGAAAAGTATAAATATCAATAAAACAAATGCAGTGGGAATTCTAACAGGAGAGACATCTAATTGGGGGATGAAGAACAATTTCATTAGGGAAAGAGGAAAAGTATCATTTCAGCTAGCTGTGAATATGGGTATATCAAACTGGAAGGAAAAGAATGACCAAAGAGAATGAGGCAGTATTTCAGTTTAATAAGATGTATTAAGGGGCATAGGGGGAGGTAATTTTAAGGAGGTTTGGAGGCTGGGAGGCTGGTGTTTGAACTTTCTTCTCATTTTAGTGGGAAATCCTATCAAGATATTTTTGCAGGAAACTAACATATTCAGAACTGTAACTTTATGTCAAGGATGGATTTTTCTCCTGTTTCCAATAGCATGTTTCTCTTTTCCATCTGAGACCTCACCAGAAGAGCCATTAATGTTCATGTTTCTAGCAACATTCTCTTTATGATAATATTATCATATTAACAGCAAATTAATATTCTCTAAGGTGGTAGAAACTTTTGTATAGTTCTCTTTATTTCTTTGAGTCCTCACCAGAATTACCTTTAATGTCTCTGTTTCTACTAACCGTCCCTTCAAGATTTTAATGTGCTTCCTAACACTTCCATCCTCTATCTGTTACCTTTAAGAGAACATATTCTCTTTGCGAATGAAAAATATCTCCATGCGTTTAATAAAGCCACTTCCACATTTGAGTATTTGGCACAGTAGCACTCAACTTCCCAGCACTAAAGTCTAAATTTGTTTCCTAAGACAAATTTGGTGGCTTAAAAAAACAGAATCTTGTCTCACAGTTGTGGAATGTAGAAGTTCAAATCAAGTTGTCAGCAAGACCATGTTCACTCTGAGGCTTGGGGCGGTGAGGGAGGCGTGAATTCTAATTTTGTTTCTCCCAGCTTCTGTTAATTATCAGCAATCATTGGCATTCCAATCTTTGTTTCCATTTTTTAAACTTTTTATTGAAGTATAGTTAATTTACAATATTCCAAACGTACAGCACACTTGGTATGTATAACATTCAGTTATACATATATATATCTATTCTTTTTCAGATTATTTTCCATTATAGGTTATTTCAAGATATTGAATTTAATTCCCTGTTGTATACAATAGGTCCTTGTTGTTTATCTATTTTACTTATAGTAGTGTGTATATGTTAATCCAAAACTCCCAATTTATTCCTTTCTCCCCTTTCTCCTTTGGTAAGTTTGGTAAGTTTGTTTTCTATGTCTGTGAGTCTGTTTCAGTTTTGTAAATAAGTTCATTTGTATCATATTTTTTAGATTCCACATATAAGTGATATCATATATTTGTCTTTCTCTGTCTGACATACATCAGTTAGTATGATAATCTCTAGGTCCCCATCCATGTTACTACAAATAGCATTCTTTCTTATGGCTGAGTAATATTCCTTTGCATATACATACATATGTGTGTATACATATGTATAAATACCACATCTTCTTTATCCATTCCTCTGTTTATGGACATTTAGGTTGCTTCCATTTCTTGGCTACTGTAAATAGTGCTGCTGTGAACATTGGGGTGCATGTATCTTTTCAAATTATGGTTTTCCCCGGATATATGCCCAGGAGTGTGATTGCTGGATCATATGGTAACCCTATTTTTAGATTTTTAAGGAACCTCCATACTGTTTTCCATAGTGGATGCACCAATTTACATTCCCATGAGCAGTGTAGGAGGGTTCCTTTTTCTCCACACCCTCCCCAGCATTTATTATTTGTAGACTTTTTAATGATGGCCATTCTGACTGGTATGAGGTCATACCTCATTGTGGTTTTGATTTTCATTTCTCTAATAATTATCAAAGTTGAGCATCTTTTCATGTGCCTGTTGGCCATCTGTATCTCTTTGGAGAAATGTTTACTTAGGTCTTCTGCCCATTTTTTGATTGGGTGGTTTGTTTGGTTTTTTTTGATGTTGAGCTGTATGAGCTATTTGTATATTTTGGAAATTAATCTCTTGTTGGTAGCATTGTTTGCAAATATATTCTCCCAGTCCATAGGTTGTCTTTTCATTTTGTTTATGGTTTCCTTTGCTGTGCAAAAGATTGTAAATTTAATTAGGTCCCATTTGTTTATTTTTGTTTTTGTTTCCGATACTCTAGGAGATGGAGCCAAAAAATAGTGCTGTGATTTATGTCAAAGAGTGTCCTGCCTCTGTTTTCCTGTAGAAGTTGTATAGTATCTGGCCTTACATTTAAGTCCTTAATCCATTTTGAGTTTATTTTCATATATGGTGTTAGAGAATGTTCTAATTTCATTCTTTACATATAGCTGTCCAGTTTTCTTAGAACCACTTATTGAAGAGCCTGCCTTTTCTCCATTGTATATTCTGGCCTCCTTTGTTGTAGATTAATTGACCATAGCTGTGTGGCTTTGTTTCTGGGCTTTCAATCCTGTCCCATTGATCTATGTGTCTGTTTTTGTGCCAGTACTATTCTGTTTACTGTAGCCTTGTAGTATAGTCTAAAGTCAGGGAGGGTGATTCGTTCATTCAGCTCAGTTCTTCTTCCTCAAGATCATTTTGGCTATTCAGGGTCTTTTGTGTTTCCATACAAATTTAAAAATTTTTTCCAGTTCTGTGAAAAATGACATTTCATTGAATCTGTAGATTGCCTTAGGTAGTATGGTCATTTTAACAGTATTGATTCTTCCAGTCCAAGAACACAGTATATCTTTCCATCTGTTTGTGTCATCTTCAGTTTCTTTCATCAGCATCTTATAGTTTTTGGAGCACAGGTCTTTTGCCTCCTTAGGTAGATTTATTCCTAGATACTTTATTCTTTTTGATGTGATGGTAAATGGGATTGTTCCCTAAATTTCTCTTTCTGATATTTCATTGTTTCTTTGTCTCAATTTTACATGGCCTTTTTCCTTGTGTGTTTGTGTCTCTGTGCCCATCTTATAGGGACATGACTTATACTGGATTTATGGCTTATCCTGATCTTAACTTGATTACATTTGGCAAGACCCCATTTCCAAATAAGGTCACACTCACAAGTTCCAAGTGAACTTAAAGTTTGCAGGGACACTCTTCAATTCAGTATAGAAGTTAATAAAACTGTCTTGAGAAACTTATGGAAATTCCTTTTGGAATAGCCTAACTCTAAAATTTTAACTTTCCCAGCAAAAGGATTTAGACAACTCTTTTTAACATTCATTAATCCCTTTCTAAAAAAAAGACAGTTCAGGGCTTCCCTGGTGGCGCAGTGGTTGAGGGTCCACCTGCTGATGCAGGGGACACGGGTTCGTGCCCTGGTCCGGGAGGATCCCACATGCTGTGGAGCGGCTGGGCCCATGAGCCATGGCCGCTGGACCTGTGCGTCCAGAGCCTGTGCTCCGCAATGGGAGAGGCCACAACAGTGAGAGGCCCATGTACCGCAAAAAAAAAAAAAAAAAAAAAAAGGCAATTCAGGCTTTATGTAAGTCTTGAGTCATGTTTGGGTCTTCTTTTTTATGGAGGAGAGCCAAACATGAGAGTTTAGAGGGTCAGGTCCAGAATCTCTTATTATGTAAAAGGAAAATAAGAAAACTATCTTAATGAATAAATTCTCAGAAAAATTGACATCAGCAACAAAAACCTAAATTCAGTCTGAGGTAGGAGGCCGTTCATGCCTCTGGGGGTATCTTTTACCTTTCAAACACCAGCTTGATCAAACCAAACAAAGAATACAAAGCATCCCAATCTCTCTTCCTCTCTTAAGCCATTTTATTGCAGAGGTTGCTTGGCTTCAAGGATCGGTGCCCTGTGCCAAGGGTCTTTGTGTAAACATCAGGTTTTGTTATGGGTCTATATGACAACAGATCTCCTTCCTTTCCAGGTGATTGTGTTGGCACCCAGACATGAGCTGCCTTCCTCAGTCACAAATCAAACTCCAATACCAACTGGACTGAACATTCACTAAAGAGAGACTTCCCAAGGGAAAAGAATTGGCACATGATATGCCAGATAGGCTGCCAATACTCTCGTTTTATTTCTTTGCATCATTTTATGCTATTCCATTATAATGTGTGACTGGTCACTCAGAGATTACACTTCCCTTTCAGTACATTCTACCCAAAGCAAATCGAAGATTGTCACACTATGTACATTATGAAACTTAGGTCTGCTGATGCAACAGCAAATTAACAGAAACAGAAAGAACCATTTATAGTTACTAGGATGCCATTCATCCATTTAGGTTTTTATTAATTTTTTAATAATTGCATGCCTACTGCATGCCAGGTATCATCACATATGAAGAGGTTACAAGTCTGATTTCATTATCCTTAAAATTTAGTTTTAGTAAAATAACAAATTTTATTTTACAGGATTTTTAATTGTTTTAGTCTTGTACATAAAACACTAACATAATGCTTGATTTATCTACCTTGAATAAATAAATTGTGCAGACACATTCTGCATGCAAGGAGTTTCTGGAATGTTAGCACAGACAAACCTCTTGTGGTATACATTTTCAATGAAAACAATGCAGGAAACCCTCATATAATTAAAAATAATTCACCTTTGTCATAGTAACGTTAAGTATAATTTCAGACTTCAGGAGGGTCTACAGTATTGCCTATTTTACTGGAAATTTCCACCAAGAGTAGATAAATCATCATCCTGCATCTTGAAAAATGAAATAGAATTGTCTTCCAAGTAACTGCAACCATTCATTCATTTTATTTTGCTTGTTATGCTATTATGGTGATTTTGTGTCATATGCCATGCTAATTTGTTCCTGTACTTAAAAAAAAATCAAAATAAATTTAACTGGTGAACAAACACACAATTTGCTAATTAACATCATAACAATTATCATAAAATGGCAAGGAAAATCAAGGAGAAGTAACATATAATCTTTATTTATTATCAATGTGAAGAAAGCATAACTGGCACTAATCCCCTGCAAGAAAATCCTCTATAGAGATGTCTGAATCTATCAGAAGATCTTTGTTCCTGCTTCATTAACACCCATTAAGATCTGTGCTTAAACAATACTGTTGTCTTTCAGTATAGTTATGGAAAAAAAAAAAAAAAAACTTACAAAGAAAAAAGAGAAAAGGAGAAATAAAAATTTAAAAGACATCAATTCAAAAATTTCACCTTCCTTAATTTCATCAATTAACTTTCTACATAATGAAATTATAAATCCAAAAATTCACTTTTTTGGTGACTTGAATTGTCACCTTTAAAATGTGGTCAATGTGTTACACATCTATGCACAAATCCTTAGAGCTAAATCATTTTTGTTCACACACTTCTGAACAAATAACAGTGTAAATCTCTTCCATTTCAGTTCACAAAATGCTGCTGCTTTTCTCTTTTTTGTCTATGACAATTTATTATAGGTTATATAGCAAGGACAAAACGAAAAGTAGAGGATACAAAATATG
Source organism: Physeter macrocephalus (assembly GCF_002837175.3). Taxonomy (NCBI): domain Eukaryota; kingdom Metazoa; phylum Chordata; class Mammalia; order Artiodactyla; family Physeteridae; genus Physeter; species Physeter macrocephalus. Next base: position 44,844,058 of record NC_041220.1, on the reverse strand, counting down.
GACCCTAATTCAGAATAGGTGATTAACTTCTTCAGTTGAATGGAATATAAAAATGTAATTCCGGATTTTCTTTTTTATTTTTGTAGCTGTCATACAAAAAAAGGAATTTTGATTGCAGTTGACTCCTAAGAGTAAAATGAATTTGTATTGTTTTAATTTAGACTATTTATTACTCAGTTGCCATGATTTCCTCCTGTTATATTTGTAGTACAAGATTTCATCCTTCAAAAATTTCTAAACAACAGAGTTTTTAAAAAATATGTTTGTGATTATTATATTTTAAATAGACATTCATTCAAAACAGTTCTTGCTTTTCATTAAAAGATCTCCAATTTATGTCTTCAAATAACTGTTTTTTAAATTTTTATTTACTTGAAAAATTTATTTTACTAAGCAAGACTGCTTAGTATTAATGTTATGAAATAATACATAAATGGAGATAGAAAGGGAAATGTTTTCATATTAAATGATGTAATTTTCCTTAACATTTGTGTTATCTTATTGCTTTATTTTTGTATATAATAGTTGTCCATATATGCAGATAATTTTCTGTAATCCTCATCAGAGTTACAGTTTTTGCTATAGAGTTCATGTGTATTCTTTTAAAAATGAATTCCTATTTAGTTATGGTATTTGTTGTCCTATAATTATTATTTTTTTTATTATATTTAACTGTTATTTCTGGTGTGGAAAATTCACTTTTTCTATTTGCCTAATTTTCAACAAACTTACTAAACTTTTAATTATAAAGTTTTTCTTTAGTTTCATGTATATATATAATCATATAATATGGAAATATTAGTTTTCCTTATTTTCCTATGTTTATATTTTTCAGTTATTTTTCTTGTCTTACTGGGTTGGCTAAGACCTCCAGGAAAATATTGAATAAATATTCAAAAATTTATGAATAGAAATCAATGGTATTGGCTATTTTTGATTATATCTTGATTTTATAGGTAATGATTTTTACATTTCCTCGCTAAACATAACATTTCCTATAAATGTCAGGCTGACATTGTTTATAAGGTTATGGAAGTTCTCTCCTTGTCCTAATTTGCTATTTTTCTCATGATTGGATGTTGAATTTTATCATAGGATTATTTTCTGCACCTATTCATTTAATCATTTTTCCTACCTTTTTAAAGTCAATGTAATACATTACAATGTAGTCAATATTTTTTTTTTTTTCCAATTTTAAACCACCTTTGTATTCCTGGGCAAGACCAATTTGGCTAGGATGTAATTTCATTTTAAACCACTGATACAGTCTAATCACTATTATTTTATTAAGGATTTTTACATCTATGTTTATGAACTTGTCTGCAGTCTGCTGAATTTCCTTATCTGGTATGGTAGACAGCCTTTAAAATTGTCTCCTGTGAATCCCTGGCTCCTAGTAGTCACACATTTGTGTAACCCTTCTCTTTGATTGTGGACAGAGTACTGCAGAAGGGATGGGATGCCACTTTCAATATCAGGTTCTAAAAATATTGTGACTTCTGTCTTGGTTACTGTCATGCATACTTCTCTCTCAGATACCTGTCTCTGGGAGAAGCAAGCTGCTATGAGGTGAGTGGCCCTATGAAGAGAACCATGCAGAAGGCAATGATGTCCTCCTCCAATGATCAGCATGTACTCAGCGCCCTGCCAAGAGCCACAGGAGTGAACTTGGAAGTGGCTAGTTTTCCAGGCGAGTCCCGAGGTAACTGCAGCCCCCTGCTGACACCTTGATTGCAGCCTAGAGAGAGATCCTGAGTCAGAACCTTACAGATAAGCATCTCTGAGATTCGTGACCCACAGAAATAGATAATAAATGTTTATTATTCCAATCACTAAGATTTGGGGAATTTTTACATCTGGTTTTAGAATTAAATTTATACTAGCATTAAAGAATTTGAATTCCCTCTTTTTCTACTTCCTCTACTCTTATTACTCTCTTGATGAGTTTGTAAAATATTAGAACTGTTTCTTGATTGTCTGATAGAGTATGATACACATTCTAAACTATCTCAGATTTATGTTTTCTTTGTTGGAAAATTTTAAATTTTTCATGATTTAATTTTAAATGTAATGAGAGAAGGAAATGTAAAACCCAAGTGAGGATAAGCTAGTGACTTTTTAAAAATTCCACAAGAGTTTTGTTGTTGTTACTGTTGTTGCTATTGTTGTTTCTGCCTTTTCAAATTTCACGTTTTCTCTCCATCCAAAGCTAAGTACAAGATGGAAAAGTACCCAGCCTATCTGTGTATACTGGGTAAGTTTTATTCTGACTCACCTTTTTTTTTTCTTTTTCTCAGACTGTGGCATTTTCAGAATCATGACTTTATATGTGTGTGTTGAAGGTGCAGGGGTGGTGGCAAGGGAACTTTTATCTAGCTTTTCATCCTAAGGGTGAGGATAGTTTAACCACAACCACATCCAAAAAACTTAGTCTTTGGAAGCTATTAAGGTACTTGATTCTAAAGATGCAGTCCAAAAGTACTGGGGTTCATCACCATGTTCTCTCCTTGGATTGATGTGTATGATTAGTTCTAATCTTCTATGTGATTCCCCTTTTTTTTTATTTCATCATTAATTACTTGATTAAAAATATGTGTGGTCTAATGTTTTTGTATATTTTATAACTAAACAGTCAGTGGATATCTAGAAATCATATTTCTGGAAAATAAATTTTCTTCCCTTGTTTTCTCTCTTATAAAATCCTACTTAAAATTTGTGGCCCAGCATGTCTTTTTAAACCCACCTTAACTCTCTCAACTCCTCTGTGTTCTCAAGACACTTAGCACATCCCCAAATTTTAGTTACTAGTAACCAAGTATGGGAAATAGAGTATATCATCAGAGATAGGTTAAATAAGAGAGAAGCATTTTTAATCACTAAAAATGCTATATTACAAGGTTGAAGCTACAATTCATTTGGCCAGGTACTAATAAAAAAAAGAAAAAAAAGATTGGGGTAGTCTTTGATGAAGACCAAACGTTAGGCTTTTTTGCAGTTCATTATTAATCAACTGGATCCAAAAATAAGTTTATGAATTTGGCATAATTATAAGTTCAAAATTTTAGATATATTTCAAATTGTTTATAAAGTACATATTTTGAGGGACAATTTTTTTTAACTTCTTTATTGGAGTATAATTGCTTTACAATGGTGTGTTAGTTTCTGCTTTATAACAAAGTAAATCAGTTACGCATATACATATGTTCCCGTATCTCTTCCCTCTTGCGTCTCCCTCCCTCCCACCCTCCCTATCCCACCCCTCTAGGTGGTCACAAAGCACGAGCTGATCTCCCTGTGCTATGCGGCTGCTTCCCACTAGCTATCTATTTTACATTTGGTAGTGTATATATGTCCATG
>NC_041220.1:44830377-44840249 GCF_002837175.3 Physeter macrocephalus | reverse complement strand
AGACTCTAGGTCCATCCACCTCACTACAAATAACTCAATTTCGTTTCTTTTTATGGCTCAGTAATATTCCATTGTATATATGTGCCACATCTTCTTTATCCATTCATCCGATGCTGGACATTTAGGCTGCTTCCATGTCCTGGCTATTGTAACTAGAGCTGCAATAAACATTTTGGTACATGACTCTTATTGAATTATGGTTTTCTCAGGGTATATGCACAGTAGTGGGATTGCTGGGTCATATGGTAGTTCTATTTGTAGTTTTTTAGGGAACCTCCGTACTGTTCTCCATAGTGGTTGTACCAATTTACATTCCCACTAGCAGTTTTTGGATTGGGTTGTTTGTTTTTTTGTTATTGAGCAGCATGAGCTGCTTTTAAATTTTGGAGATTAATCCTACTTCAGACCTAAGGACACATACAGACTGAAAGTGAGGGGATGGAAAAAGATATTCCATGCAAATGCAAATCAAAACAAAGCTGGAGTAGCAATTCTCATATCAGAAAAAATAGACTTTAAAATAAAAACTATTACAAGAGACAGGACACTACCTAATGATCAAGGGATCAATCCAAGAAGAAGATATAACAATTGTAAATATTTATGCACCCAACATAGGAGCACCTCAATACATAAGGCAAATACTAACAGCCATAAAAGGGGAAATAGACAGTAACACATTCATAGTAGGGGACTTTAACACCTTATTTTCACCAATGGACAGATCACCCAAATTGAAAATAAATAAGGAAACACAAGCTTTAAATGATACACTAAACAAGATGGACTTAATTGATATTTATAGGACATTCCATCCAAAAACAACAGAATACATATTGTTCTCAAGTGCTCATGGAACATTCTCCAGGATAGATCATATCTTGGGTCACAGATCAAGCCTTGGTAAATTTAAGAAAATTGAAATTGTATCAAGTATCTTTTCCGACCACAATGCTATGAGACTAGATATCAATTACAGGAAAAGATCTGTAAAAAATAGAAGCATATGGAGGCCAAACAATGCACTACTTAATAACAAAGTGATCACTGAAGAAATCAAAGAGGAAATCAAAAAATACCTAGAAACAAATGACAATGGACACACGATGACCCAAAGCCTATGGGATGCAGCAAAAGCAGTTCTAAGAGGGAAGTTTATAGCAATATAATATCGCAAATAAACTACCTAACCTTGCACCTAAAGCAATTAGAGAAAGAAGAACAAAAAAACCCCAAAGTTAGCAGAAGGAAAGAAATCATAAAGATCATATCAGAAATAAATGAAAAAGAAATGAAGGAAATGATAGCAAAGATCAATAAAACTAAAAGAGGGGCAATATTTTAACATTTGACTAGTGTTAGGATTTCAAAAAGAATTCAGCAATTAGAAATACACTGGATAGCAAATTCCAAATCTTAGTCCCAAGAGGAGAAAGAATTTTTGCCTAATATTATGCTCAAAATTTTGCAGAGAATATTTTATAAACTAAAATTAAGTGGTCTTATTTAAATGTGAAACAGTTGGAGAATACTAATTATCAAATCCAAATTATCAAAATCTTCCTTTTGGTTCATATATAATGTCAAAAACATATGAGAATCTAAGAGAAAACATCTATTAACTAATCATCAAGGGAGTGTTTAATCTCATTAGTCCAGAAGGAAACATAAATGCCGAGCTGAATATATATCAGCATAAATGCAAATCTGAAGGCATATTTGAGAAATGTATAATGCATATATTCTAAAGCCATAATAATGAAAAGATAATACTTTGTAAATAAAGAATTAATTGAAAATAAAACATAAAGGCTATTATTAAATAGTTTGCTAAATGTTTCTATTAAAAGCATGTTACATATGTACTATTCTTTTCTAGCTACGCAATCTTTCCTTTTTGCAAATCACTCTGTATTCCACTAACAAACTAACTATGCCTGGCTTTATCTTCAAAGTCAAAACCATGATATTAATATTTTCTATTTACCTGCTTATTTACTTTGCCAATTTTACATTGAGTGAGGACATGAACTTTAGTTATGTAGTTTAGTGCCATAAGTTTGTACCTGGCACAAAGCCTAACATATAAAAAAATTTGCACCAAAGACATTAAACTAAACTCATTTTATGTAGGGTAGGCAAGTGTGGAAATAAAAAACCAAATGAGTACAGGCGAAGGTTATTTATTCAGAGCTTGTTCTAGCAAGACAGTCAACCATAATCACTTGCATTTTGACAGTCTCAAAGGCAGACAGAGGAATGGGAAAGCTTTATGGTGGAAAAGAGGGAAGGCTTCAAGTATGCCCTAATTGGAGGCTGTTGGCATGGAGAAGCTGTAGGCAAGCTTCCTGAAGGGTGCATCCTCTGTGTATGGGTAGGAGTGCATATTTAGCTTTCTCTGGTTGGTACTAAAATGGAAATAGGACAAATATTAGGAAAGCAATCAATTACTAGTCAAGTCCTAGCCACTTGGAGCCAATTGTTACAGGGGTTTTTGTTTGTCTATATAGATTATTTTTTAGAGATAGTGGTATGACTTCTTTTATGTTTGACTTATAGATAATAAGATTGCTTCCTGGACTAGTTACTGTAGATAATGAGCTGGTTTCCTGGGCAAGTAACTGAAGATTGTGGGTCAGAGTCCTATTTTTATATATGATCTGACCATCATCTGTTTTTATACCTAGTCTCTCACAAGCATCTAATTAAGAACATAAAGATTTTAACAGTTATTGTCTTGATACATAATACTTTACCAAACAAAAAAAAAAAAACCTTTTAAAAAATCTTATATCTGTAGAAGAACGTAGAAATGCAATAAAAATAAAGCATGAAGTCCCTCAGTGACAATATTTGATCTAACTTCAGCTGCTATATACAAGCAATTTCAAAATTCTATTTTGGACCTGTATAAGATCATGAATCTTCAAAAACTTCTAAAAGTAGACCAGAATAGATAGGTTTCAGACATAAAAATGGGAACAGTAACTATACCTGAAAGGAAAAAAAGATACTGAACTGGCATTCATCTGTGCTAAGCTAGATATTAAAACATATAGATAAGCCTTGATGTGGAATACATTGGTTTATTATGAATCACTGGTAAGTGGTTCAAATGACTTTATCAGACTCTAGGACAGCAGGAAAAGCTGGTTTAGCACAGCTTTTTGTGATTACCAAATCATAGAGTTTAGCTTGAAAAATGCTGGTTCTATTACTCTTGTTTGGAGACCAGTGAGCAAGAAAATCTTTTCGTAAAACTCTACATCTGGTTTCTGTGTCACAGATAGTTTAAAAAATTAATATGTAAATTGTATTAAAATAAAAAACATCCCAGATAAGAAGAAGTGGATTTGGTAACAATGGCCACAGAAGTCTAAAAATCCCTTCCTCATCAATATTGTGGTATAAATACATCTTGGCAAAAGAGCAAAAAGTGAGTTAATTTCAACTCTATAGAAAAACAATTAGCAAATTTCAAATGGTATTTCATTTCACCCAATTTTCAGAGAAAATTTTTTTAAAACTTTGATTGTAGTTTATATTCATATAATGTATATGCAATTTAAATCACAAGAGGCAGTAATAACAATCCCTCCATCCTCTAATGAAAACCCCAAATGCATTTGGCTAACCAGAAATAAAACAGGAAAATTTTGTTTCAATGCACTCTACTTATCTTGATTTATTTTCTTTTCCCTTGAGATGTGCCTCTTCAGTTCATGCTAACTCATGTCTTCCCAGAATGTCCCAGCATAGACTTATCCTTCAGCAAAACTCTTCTTTGTAGCCCTAAATCATACATACTTTTCCTAAGATTTCCCCCCCTCATCAAAATATACAAACTGTCCCACTTTTTCATTCAGAGTATGGTAACTTTGTTAATATTATTCAAGTTCAGGAAGGGAACATTTTTAGGGACAAACATAATTCAAGATGCTGGCGCCATAATAAGAAGGAACGTAATTCCTGCTGTCCTGGAATCTGAGAAAGTCATTTGAGCTACTTATCACTGATTCATAATAAGCCAATGTATTCCATGTCAGAGTTTATCTGTATGTTTTTAAAATACACTTGTAATTAGTCTAATATTTATCAGCTTTATACAATGTACCAGCTGCTTTATTAGGTGCCTTGAAAAATTATCTCATTTATTGTTTATATCTGGAGGAATAGTGATCTCCATTTAGCAGATGATAAAACTGAGTGTCTAAAGGTTAATTGCTTTGTAAAGTTTGCACAGGCAGTAAGCAGTAAAACTGTTACTCAGTCCAGTTCTTTTCTGATCTTCTGATTCCAAAGTCAACATTCTTCATACCCTCCCTACTGGCTTGTGCTATAACACAAAAAAAAGTGAGATAACTTATGAAGCTCAAACATGGCCTGGAAGGAAAATATATTAAGAATAGAACTATACTTCCTACAATCTTCCCATAAATTTTATTGCCGTCCAGATATGGTTGAAACTCTAAACACTGTAGTACGTCAACATCCCCTTTTACTTTTTTGGAAATTAAACCTATAAAGTTATAAGTGTTTCTCAAGTTCCAAAAGCTACTCTACACACAGACGCAAAACTAGGATTCTGTTCTCCGGACATACTTTGCTTTGAAAGCTACGAGGCCATTATGAAGTCATACCTGTGGTAGGATGATTCTCATCTTAGGAAGAAGTGTGTCTGTGTCATTGTAAATGCTCATTTTTTAATATAATGCCCTCTAAATTAACATAAGTGTGACAGGCTATTAGATCCAGGCACAATTCATGTGCCTTGAAATATATCTTCTTAAGTGCTTGCTTATATATTTAATAATAACCATTTAATGTTTAAGTATTCACAACTTGAAGAATTGCTGAGAAGCAGGAGAAGGCCTGAAAACTTGAATGCAGTGACTACAAAACAAAGATTTTGCTTCACTCTTTACTAAATAAATGCTCCAACGTAAGCAACTTTACATAATGAAAAAGTAGAGCATTCTTATTCCAAGCAAAAGATGAGGCAGCAAGGTTTTAGCTTAGATTTAATCAAAAGGTTCCTTAATTTCAATAAAATCTGTCCCTCTTTTGTTATATTTAGTATTTTAATAAGGAATTAATGATAAAAATTAAATTATTTTAAGGTCGGTTAAGCAGAGGGACTTAATAAGAGTAAATTTTGCTCTTGGTAGAAGGATAATAAATTCAAAGCTATATCTCTTGTCATAGTGCAGTTTCAAAGGGTTACTGAATATTTCATGACTAGAGATCCCAATGTCCTCTCCATAGAGAATCATTAAAAAGTATATCATTATTATTTTCTATAGTGCCCTGTATCTACTGTGTCTACATGATGCCAAAGAGTTTTACCATGTGAAAAGTTTAGTTGACTTTTGATCTGTTTATTCCAAACAATTGGTATGAATCACATTTGATTATTTTGTTTGACCGTAGTGACCAGTGACACCATCCTGGCTACCTTAAGCAAAAAAATAAGATATTCAAACGCTTGGAAAATAAAGTTCCATGCAACATATATAAACAAAGGTATATCCTATAATTATCTATTTCCTGGATTTTTTTCTAGTATAACACTTCTGAGTATATTTACTAATGCCCACAGTATGTGACATGAAGTCACTGTAAAATAATATAATTTATTACCATTTTGTGACCACTGAGTATAAGTTGGTATTACTGAGTATAGTAATAGCATTTAATCAGAGCTATTTGTAGCAGTTAGGGATACATTTAGCTGCAAATAATAGACACACACACACACACACACAACTTCATTTAAACAAATTAATAGGATTTTTCCCCTATCATTTAATGACAAATTCAGAGGAAAACAATGCCGACTGGCTTAGTGGTGTTATGACATATTCTCTGTCATGCATACCTTCTACTTTTTTTTCCTATTTTTATTCAGCATCTTCAGAGAATGCATGTCGGAAGGTGGTTCTCCACTGCCAGATTTACATCACCATTCTAGGAAAGGTAAAAAGGAAATAAGAGAATAGCAAATGCTCATAAGACAGTAGACAGCCCAATTTTAAAGGGGTTTTCCTAAAGCTCCATCTAGTGAATTACATCTCATTGGCAAAAACTGCTAAGGGAGTCACATGGATTTTAGTGGGTACTTCCACTCAGATTGGGATTCTGACTTTAAAGAGAGAAGATATTGGGTAAGTAATTACTAATATTGCCACAGTATTTTATCATTCTGCTGTACCATGGTGAAATACTTAATATATACAAAATAAGTAAGTCTAACTGAATGAAAAATAAGTGTACATTCTTTCCAGTTCTCCCCCAAAGAAATAACATATATTTATTAATTAACTAAACTTCACTTATTAAATAGTAAAATGCAAACTAAGCATACTATCTTATGAGTAGATGCTAAAGGTTGAGAGAATGTATAAACATGTATGAATACAAAACTGGGAAGGTGTACATGACCAACAAAATATCTTGGATTCTATGTTATATTTAGAATAAAAAGGGAATAATACTTGAGCTGAGTAAGTTTACATAATATAACTAACTCACAGTGAGCTTAAAATATAAACTTTGTTATACTAGAATACTGCAGTGATAAATCCCTAAACTTTCATGGGAAAAAGAAGGCATGGTGAGGCAATGTATGCTTATCAACAGGACCAAGCAGATGATGAGAAAATAAATCATTTAACCAGAAAACACAAAATATTAAACTAATTCCACTTGGCTAGAGAGGGTGCATCTCCTGTCTACGACAAGGTCAAGACGATGAAAATATTGAATTCCCACAGTTCTAAAAAAGAGAGATCATCTATACCAATGATTTTAAGTGAATATGAAAAGAAGTTGAAAACTTTAATTAATTGCAGTTATTTAACCATGACAAGTAATACTATAACTGACTTCCATGTGTAATTAATCAATGATGGATCACTACAGTAAACATTTTTCTGAAAATAAATCAATTCATAGCTGTCTCATATTTTGAAAGTCATTGGATCTATAGTGGACTCAACTTCACTCAGCAAAATTCTGTAGGTAATTTTAATCCCTTCATGCCTTTAAACCAACACAAATATCCTTCTAAGGCAGAATCAACCCAATCTTTCCTCAGCAGGCAACACAATTCCACAACATCTATATGGTTCTGAAGCAGATGTTTTTCAAGGTATGTGGGGACTTCTTTCTTTCTTTTCTGTCTTTAGTTCTGTTCTTGGTCAAAGTTGTGGTAGAGAATATCAGGGATGGTCCAGATCTCACTAATGTTTTTGATTCTTCTTGAAGAAAGGTTTCATTTGCAGAGGTCTAGTTTTAAGTTTCAATTGTCACTCAGCATGACTTCGCCATGTTTTTGTCTTTGAGTCATTTGTCTGAATCCTTTGTATGAACAGTGACTGCAGAGAAGCATTCTAGTTTCTGAACAACAATGAACAACTCTGAGAAAAACAACTGAAGATGATTGATAATTTCAATCATAATATATTTTTGTCTGAATGTTAACATAGATTCTATTTGCCAAAGTTTTATTTAAGAATTTTGCATCAGTATTCATAACAAGATTAGTGTATAGTTTTCTTTGGGGGACTTCATTCTTCAGGTTTAAGTATCAGTTTTACGTAAACTGGAACAATTTATGTGACAATGCAATTTTCTGATCTTGTAAGTGTTGCTAATGAGCCCCAGTAAATGATCTGAACTTGTTACATTTTTGGGGGGCATATTTGTAATAATTTTATTCATTTCTTCTATGGAATTTTTGTTTAATTTTTTCCGTTAACTGTCATCAAATTTGATTCATGTATTTTCCTTAATAATTATCCATTTCATCTAGAGTTTCCTTTTTTTTTTGACTGTGCAAAATATCACATATTTCTTAATTTCCTTTTGTTATGTTTAGTTTTCCTTCGTAATTTTTATTTTGAATATTTCTTGTTTTCCCAATTTTTGTTTTTATTTGTCTATTTGATTAATTTTTAAATAAGCACTCAGGGACTGCCCTGGCAGCCCAGTGGTTAAGAATCCATGCTTCCACTGCAGGGCGCATGGGTTCCATCCCTGGTCAGGGAACAAAGATCCCGCATGCCACATGGCACAGCGGAAATAATAATAATAATAATAAGCACTTAAATATATTAATTATTTATATTATTTTTACTTTTTCTGCCTCATTCATTTTTTCTTTTATTTATAATACACCCTATCTTGTCCTTCCTTTTGATTTACTTTGTCCATTTTCTATTTTGAGTTCTTAATTAGTTCATACCTACATTCTATAATTTTCATTGATAGAGTATTTAAAGCATTATTTTTTCTTTTGTCACTGCTTTAAATGTATCTTGTTGGTATGAAATGTTTATGTTATTACAGTTTACAACTTCTGCAATTTTGACTTGCACTTCGCTTTCACCCAGAAGTTTTTTTGTTTTGTTTTGTTTTTTTAACATCTTTATTGGAGTATAACTGTTTTTTTCTTTGGGGGACTTCATTCTTCAGGTTTAAGTATCAGTTTTACGTAAACTGGAACAATTTATGTGACAATGCAATTTTCTGATCTTGTAAGTGTTGCTAATGAGCCCCAGTAAATGATCTGAACTTGTTACATTTTTGGGGGGCATATTTGTAATAATTTTATTCATTTCTTCTATGGAATTTTTGTTTAATTTTTTCCGTTAACTGTCATCAAATTTGATTCATGTATTTTCCTTAATAATTATCCATTTCATCTAGAGTTTCCTTTTTTTTTTTGACTGTGCAAAATATCACATATTTCTTAATTTCCTTTTGTTATGTTTAGTTTTCCTTCGTAATTTTTATTTTGAATATTTCTTGTTTTCCCAATTTTTGTTTTTATTTGTCTATTTGATTAATTTTTAAATAAGCACTCAGGGACTGCCCTGGCAGCCCAGTGGTTAAGAATCCATGCTTCCACTGCAGGGCGCATGGGTTCCATCCCTGGTCAGGGAACAAAGATCCCGCATGCCACATGGCACAGCGGAAATAATAATAATAATAATAAGCACTTAAATATATTAATTATTTATATTATTTTTACTTTTTCTGCCTCATTCATTTTTTCTTTTATTTATAATACACCCTATCTTGTCCTTCCTTTTGATTTACTTTGTCCATTTTCTATTTTGAGTTCTTAATTAGTTCATACCTACATTCTATAATTTTCATTGATAGAGTATTTAAAGCATTATTTTTTCTTTTGTCACTGCTTTAAATGTATCTTGTTGGTATGAAATGTTTATGTTATTACAGTTTACAACTTCTGCAATTTTGACTTGCACTTCGCTTTCACCCAGAAGTTTTTTTGTTTTGTTTTGTTTTTTTAACATCTTTATTGGAGTATAACTGTTTTACAATGGTGTGTTAGTTTCTGCTTTACAACAAAGTGAATCAGTTATACAATACATATGTTCCCATAACTCTTCCCTCTTGCGTCTCCCTCACTCCCACCCTCCATATCCCAGCCCTCTAGGTGGTCACAAAGCACTGAGCTGATCTCCCTGCGCTATGCAGCTACTTCCCACTAGCTGTCTATTTTACATTTGGTAGTGTATATATGTCGATGCCACTCTCTCACTTCATCACAGCTTACCATTCCCCCTTCCCATATCCTCAAGTCCATGCTCTAGTAGGTCTGTGTTTTATTCCCATCCTCCCCTAATCAGTTCATGACATTTTTTTTTCTTAGATTCCATATATATGTGTTAACATACGGTATTTGTTTTTCTCCTTCTGACTTACTTCACTCTGTATGACAGACTCCAGGTCTATCCAACTCATTACAAATAATTCAGTTTCATTTCTTATTATGGCTGAGTAATATTCCATTGTATATATGTGCCACATCTTCTTTACCCATTCATCTGTCAATGGACACT
>NC_041220.1:44827871-44829481 GCF_002837175.3 Physeter macrocephalus | reverse complement strand
TTGGCTATTCGGGGTCTTTGGTGTCTCCATACAAATTTTAAGATTTTTTGTTCTAGTTCTGTAAAAAATGCCATAGGTAGTTTGATAGGGATTGCATTGAATCTGTAGATTGCTTTGGGTAGTAGAGTCATTTTCACAATCTTGATTCTTCCAATCCAAGAACATGGTATATCCTCCAACTATTTGTATCATCTTTAATTTCTTTCATCAGTGTCTTATAATTTTCTGCATACAGGTCTCTTGTCTCCTTAGACAGGTTTATTCCTAGATATTTTATTCTTTTTGTTGCAGTGGTAAATGGGAGTGTTTTCTTAATTTCACTCTCAGATTTTTCATCATTAGTGTATAAGAATGCCAGAGTTTTCTGTGCATTAATTTTGTATCCTGCTACTTTACCAAATTCATTGATTAGCTCTAGTAGTTTTCTCGTAGCGTCCTTAGGATTCTCTATGTATAGTATGTCATCTGCAAACAGTGAGAGCTTTGCTTCTTCTTCTCTGATTTGGATTCCTTTTATTTCTTTTCCTTTTGTGATTGCTGTGTCTAGAACTTCCAAAGCTATGTTGAATAAGAGTAGTGAGAGTGGGCAACCTTGTCTTGTTTCTGATCTTAGTGGAAATGGTTTCAGTTTTTCACCATTGAGAACGATGCTGGCTGTGTGTTTGTCATATATGGCCTTTATTATGTTGAGGAAGTGCCCTCTTTGCCTACTTTCTGCAGAGTTTTTATCATAAATGGGTGTTGAATTTTGACAAAAGCTTTCTCTGCATCTATTGAGTTGATCATATGGTTTTTCTCCTTCAGTTTGTTGATATGGTGTATCACGTTGATTGATTTGCATATATTGAAGAATCCTTGCATTCCTGGAATAAACCCCACTTGATCATGTTGTATGATCCTTTTAATGTGCTGTTGGATTCTGTTTGCTAGTATTTTGTTGGGGATTTTTGCATTTATGTTCATCAGTGATATTTGGCCTGTAGTTTTCTTTCTTTGTGACGTCTTTGTCTGGTTTTGGTATCAAGGTGATGGTGGCCTCATAGAATGAGTTTGGGAGTGTTCCTCCCTCTGCTATCTTTTGGAAGAGTTTAAGAAGGATAGGTGTTAGCTCTTCTCTAAATGTTTGATAGAATTCACCTGTGAAGCCATCTGGTCCTGGGCTTTTGTTTGTTGGAAGATTTTTAATCACCGTTTCAATTTCAGTGCTTGTGATTGGTCTGTTCATATTTTCTATTTCTGCCTGGTTCACTCTCGGCAGGTTGTGTCCATTTCTTCCAGGTTGTCCATTTTATTGGCAGACAGTTGCTTGTGGTATTCTCTAATAATCTTTTGTATTTCTGCAGTATCAGTTGTTACGTCTCCTTTTTCCTTTCTAATTCTATTGATTTGAGTCTTCTCCCTTTTTTTCTTGATGAGTCTGGCTAATGGTTTACCAATTTTATTTATCTTCTCAAAGAACCAGCTTTTAGTTTTATTGATCTTTTCTATAGTTTCCTTCATTTCTTTTTCATTTATTTCTGATCTGATCTTTATGATTTCTTTCTTTCTGCTAAATTTGGGATTTTTTTGTTCTTCTTTCTCTAATTGCTTTAGGTGTAAGGTTAGATTTT
>NC_041220.1:44826307-44826961 GCF_002837175.3 Physeter macrocephalus | reverse complement strand
TTTATCTTCTCAAAGAACCAGCTTTTAGTTTTATTGATCTTTTCTATAGTTTCCTTCATTTCTTTTTCATTTATTTCTGATCTGATCTTTATGATTTCTTTCTTTCTGCTAAATTTGGGATTTTTTTGTTCTTCTTTCTCTAATTGCTTTAGGTGCAAAGTTAGGTTATTTATTTGAGATGTTTCCTGTTTCTTAAGGTATGATTGTATTGCTATAAACTTCCCTCTGAGAACTGCTTTTGCTGCATCCCATAGGTTTTGTGTCATCATGTCTCCATTGTCATATTTTCTAAGTGTTTTTTGATTTCCTCTTTGATTTCTTCAGTGATCATGTTGTTATTAAGTAGTGTATTGTTTAGCCTCCATGTGTTTGTATTTTTTACAGATCTTTTCCTGTAATTGATATCTACTTTCATAGCGTTGTGGTCAGAAAAGATATTTGATAAGATATCAATTTTCTTAAATTTACCACGGCTAGATTTATGACCCAATATATGATCTATCCTGGAGAATGTTCCATGAGCACTTGAGAAACATGTGTATTCTGTTGTTATTGGATGGAATGTCCTATAAATATCAGTTAAGTCCATCTTGTGTAATGTATCATTTAAAGCTTGTGTTTCCTTATTTATTTTCATTATGGATGATCTGTCCA
>NC_041220.1:44825731-44826206 GCF_002837175.3 Physeter macrocephalus | reverse complement strand
GTAATTATCGATATGTATGTTCCTATTACCATTTACTTAATTGTTTTGAGTTTGTTCTTGTAGGTCTTTTCCTTCTCTTGTGTTTCTTGCCTAGAGAAGTTCCTTTAGCATTTGTTGTAAAGCTGGTTTGGTGGTGCTGAACTCTCTCAGCATTTGCTTGTCTGTAAAGATTTTTATTTCTCCATCACAATTGAATGAGATCCTTGCTGGGTAGAGTAATCTTGGTTGTAGGTTTTTTTCCTTCATCACTTTAAATATGTCCTGCCACTTCCTTCTGGCTTGTAGAGTTTCTGCTGAAAGATCAGCTGTTAACCTTATGGGGATTCCCTTGTGTGTTATTTGTTGTTTTTCCCTTGCTGCTTTTAATATGTTTTCTTTGTATTTAATTTTTGACAGTTTGATTAATATGTGTCTTGGCATGTTTCTCCTTGGATTCATCCTGTATGGGACTCTCTGTGCTTCCTGGACTTGATTA
>NC_041220.1:44825069-44825636 GCF_002837175.3 Physeter macrocephalus | reverse complement strand
TCGAATGTTGGTGCGTTTAATGTTGTCCCAGAGGTCTCTGAGACTGTCCTCAGTTCTTTTCATTCTTTTTTCTTTATTCTGCTCTGCAGTAGTTATTTCGACTCTTTTATCTTCCAGGTCACCTATCCGTTCTTCTGCCTCAGTTATTCTGCTATTGTTCTCATCTTATTCATTTATTGTGTTGCTCATCGTTGCTTGCTTCCTCTTTTTTTCTTCTAGGTCCTTGTTAAATGTTTCTTGCAATTTGTCTCTTCTATTTCCAAGATTTTGTATCATCTTTACTATCATTATTCTGAATTCTTTTTCAGGTAGACTGCCTATTTCCTCTTCATTTGTTAGGTCTAGTGGGTTTTTACCTTGCTCCTTCATCTGCTGTGTTTTTTTCTGTCTTTTCATTTTGCTTACTGTGTTTGGGGTCTCCTTTTTTCAGCCTGCAGGTTCGCAGTTCCCGTTGTATTTGGTGACTGTCCCCAGTGGCTAAGTTTGGTTCAGTTAGTTGTGTAGGTTTCCTGGTTGTGGGGACTAGTGCCTCTGTTCTGTTGGATGAGGCTGGATCTTGTCTTTCTG
>NC_041220.1:44824355-44825032 GCF_002837175.3 Physeter macrocephalus | reverse complement strand
GAAGGAAGGAAGAGAGGAAGAAAGGGAGGAAGGAAGGGAGGAAGGAAGGGTGGAAGAAAGGGAGGAAGGAAGGAAGGAAGGGAGGAAGAAAGGAAGGAAGGGAGGAAGGAAGGAAGAGAGAAAGGAAGGAAGAAAGGAAGGAGGGAAGAAGGGGACTAGTGCCTCTGTTCTGTTGGATGAGGCTGGATCTTGTCTTTCTGATGGGCAGGTGCACGTCTGGTGGTGTGTTTTGCGATGTCGATAGCCTTATTATGATTTTAGGCAGCCTCTCTGCTGATGGATGGGGCTGTAGTCCTGTCTTGCTATTTGTTGGGCATAGGGTGTCCAGCACTGTACGTTGCTGGTCGTTAGGTGAAGCTGGTCTTGGCGTTGAGATGGAGATCTCTGAGAGATTTTTGCCGTTTGATATTTCATGGAGCTGGGAGGTCTCTTCTGGACCAGTGTCCTGAAGTTGGTTCTCCCACCTCAGAGACACAGCCCTGACGCCTGGCTGGAGCGCCAAGAGCCTTTAATCCACATGGCTCAAAATAAAAGGGAGAAAAAATAGAAAGGAAAGAAAGGAAGGGAGGGAGGGAGGGAGGAAGGAAGGAAGGAAGGAAGGAAGAAATGAAGGAAGGAAGAAATCAAGAAAGGAAGGCAGGAAGGAAGGAAGAGAGGAAGAAAGGGAGGAAGGAAGG
>NC_041220.1:44808611-44824262 GCF_002837175.3 Physeter macrocephalus | reverse complement strand
AGGAAGGAAGGAAGGGAGGAAGAAAGGAAGGAAGGGAGGAAGGAAGGAAGAGAGAAAGGAAGGAAGAAAGGAAGGAGGGAAGAAAGGAAGGAGGGAAGAAAGGAAGAAAGGAATAAAATAAAGTCGGATAAAATATAGTTATTAAAATAAAAAGTAATTATTAAGAAGAAAAATTTTATTAAAAAAAACAAAACGGGTCAGTCAGAACCCTAGGACAAATGGTGAAAGCAAAGTTATACAAACAAAATCTCACACAGCAGCACACACATACACACTCACAAAAAGAAAACAAGGGGAAAATAATAATATATCTTGCTCCCAAAATCCACTTCCTCAACTTGGGATGATTCACTGTCTATTCAGGTATTCCACAGATGCAGGGCACTTCAAGTTGATTGTGGAGCTTTAATCCACTGCTTCTGAGGCTGCTGGGAGAGACCTCTGCCTCTCCTCTGTTCGCACAGCTCCTGGGGTTCAGCTTTGGACTTGGCCCCGCCTCTGCGCATAGGTCTTCCGAGGGCGTCTGCTCTTTGCTCACACAGGACGGGGTTAAAGGAGCAGCTGATTCGGGGGCTCTGGCTCAGGCCGGGGGGAGGGAGTGGCACAGATGTGGGGCGAGCCCGCGGCGGCAGTGGCAGGCATGACGTTGCACCAGCCCGAGGCACGCCGCACATTCTCCCGGGGAAGCTGTCCCTGGATCCCGGGACCCCGGCAGTGGTGGGCTGCACGGTATCCCGGGAGAGGAGGTGTGGAGAGTGACCTGTGCTCGCACACAGGCCTCTTGGTGGCGGCGGCGGCAGCAGCAGCCCTAGAATCCCATGCCTGTCTCTGGTGTCTGTGCCGACAGCCGCGGCTCGCGCCAGTTTCTGGAGCTCCTTTACGCGGTGCGCTTAATCCCCTCTCCTCTTGCACCAGGAAACAAAGAGGCAAGAAAAAGTCTCTTGTCTCTTTGGCAGCTCCGCGCCCGTTTCTGGAGCTCCTTTACTTGGCACGCTTAAACCCCTCTCCTCACGCACCAGGAAACAGAGAGGCAAGAAAAATTCTCCTGTCTCTTCGGCAGCTCCACGCCCGTCTCTGGAGCTCCTTTAAGCGGCGCACTTAAACCCCTCTCCTTGCGCACCCGGAAGCAAAGAGGGAAGAAAAGGTCTCTTGCCTCTTCGGCAGCTCCAGATTTCTCCCAGACTCCCTCCCGGCTAGCTGTGGTGCACTAACCCCTTCAAGCTGTTTCACACTGCCAACCCCAGTCCTCTCCCTGGGATCCGACCGAAGCCGAAGCCTGAGCCTCAGCTCCCAGCCCCCGCCCTTCCCAGCAGGTGAGCAGACAAGCCTCTGGGACTGGTGAGTGCTGGTCGGCACCGATCCTCTGCAGGAATCTCTCCGCTTTGCCCTCCGCACCCCTGTTGTTGTGCTCTTCTCCGTGGCCCCGAAGCTTCCCCCCTCCACCACCCATAGTCTCCGCCTGTGAAGGGGCTTCTAGTGTGTGGGAACCTTTCCTCCTTCACAGCTCCCTCCCACTGGTGCAGGTCCCGTCCCTATTCTTTTGTCTCTGTTTATTCTTTTTTCTTTTTCCCTACCCAGGTACGTGGGGAGTTTCTTGCCTTTTGGGAGGTCTGAGGTCTTCTGCCAGCGTTCAGTGGGTGTTCTATAGGAGCAGTTCCACGTGTAGATGTATTTCTGATGTATCTGTGAGGAGGAAGGTGATCTCTGCGTCTTACTCTTCCACCATCTTCTCTCTTCTCCCTCAACCAGAAGTTTTTTTAATAGAAAGCTTTCAAATTTCCAGCTGAAAAGGACTTTTAGAATTTTTATTTTATTAATATCCATTTTCTTATATTTTTACCAGAGTGTTTGTATCTTTACTGTAGCTTGGAACTTGATAATGTTTCAAAATATAATGTGTAGGCAATTTAATTTTTTTTTTAATTTTATGTTGGAGTATAGTTAATTTACAATGTTGTGTTTGTTTCAGGTGTACAGCAAAGTGATTTTGTTATACATATTCATATATCTATTCTTTTTCAGATTCTTTTCCCAGATAGGTTATTACAGGGTACTGAGTATAGTTCCTTGTGCTATACAGTATGTCATTCTTGATTATCTATTTTGTGTATCGTAGCATGTATATGTTAATCCCAACCTCCTAATTTATCCTCCCCCCTCACCTTTTCCCTTTGATAACCATACATTTGTTTTCTATGTCATTGAGTCTGTTTCTGTTTTGCAAATAAGTTCATTTGTATCATTTTTTTAGATTTCACATATAAGTGATATCAAACGATATTTGTCTATCTCTTTCTGACTTACTTCACTTAGTTTGATAATCTCTAGTTGCATCCATGTTTCTGCAAATGGCATTATTTCATTCTTTTTTATGATTGAATAATACTCCATTGTATATATGTACCACATCTTCTTTATCCATTACTCCATTGATGGACACTTAGGTTGCTTCCATGTCTTGCTATTGTAAATAGTGCTGCAATGAACATTGGGATGCATGTATCTTTTCAAATTATTATTTTCTCCAGATATATGCCCAGGAGTGGAATTGCTGGATCATATTGTAGTTCTATAAGTTCATTTGTATCATTTTTTTAGATTTCACATATAAGTGATATCAAACGATATTTGTCTATCTCTTTCTGACTTACTTCACTTAGTTTGATAATCTCTAGTTGCATCCATGTTTCTGCAAATGGCATTATTTCATTCTTTTTTATGATTGAATAATACTCCATTGTATATATGTACCACATCTTCTTTATCCATTACTCCATTGATGGACACTTAGGTTGCTTCCATGTCTTGCTATTGTAAATAGTGCTGCAATGAACATTGGGATGCATGTATCTTTTCAAATTATTATTTTCTCCAGATATATGCCCAGGAGTGGAATTGCTGGATCATATTGTAGTTCTATTTTTAGTTTTTTAAGGAACCTCCATGCTGTTCTCCATAGTGGTTGTACCAATTACTTTCCCACCAACAGCGTAGGAGGGTTCCCTTTTCTCCACACCCTCTCCAGCATTTATTGCTTGTAGATTTTTTTGTGTGTGTGTGTGGTACGCGGGCCTCACTGCTGTGGCTTCTCCCGTTGCAGAGCACAGGCTCTGGACACGCAGGCCCAGCAGCCATGGCTCACGGGCCCAGCCGCTCCGCAGCATGTGGGATCCTCCCAGACTGGGGCATGAACCCGTGTCCCCTGCATCAGCAGGCGGACTCTCAACCACTGCGCCACCAGGGAAGCCCTGCTTGTAGATTTTTTGATGATGGCCATTCTGACTGGTGTGAGGTGATACCTCACTATAGTTTGGATTCACATTTCTCTAATAATCAGTGACACTGAGCATTTTTTCATCTGCTTTTTGACCATCTGTATGTCTTCTTCGGAGAAATCTCTATTTAGATCTTCTGCCCAGTTTTGATTGTGTTTTGTTTTGTTATGTTTTTTAATACTGAGCTGCGTGATTGTTTTTATATTTTGGAGATGAATCACTTGATGGTCACTTCATTTGCAAATATTTTCTTCCATTCTGTGGGTTGTCTTTTCATTTTGTTTATGGTTTCCTTTGCTATGAAAAAGCTTTTAAGTTTAATTGGGTCCCATTTGTTTATTTTTGCTTTTATTTCCATTTCTCTAGGAGGTGGGTCAAAAAGGATCTTGCTGTGATATGTCATAGTGTTCTGCCTATGTTTTCTTCTAAGAGTTTTATGTCTGGCCTTACAGTTAGGTCTTTAATCCATTTTGAGTTTATTTTTGTGTATGGAGTTAGGGAGTGTTCTAATTTCATTCTTTTACATGTAGCTGTCCAGTTTTCCCAGCACCACTTATTGAAGAGGCTATCTTTTCTCCATTTTATATTCTTGGGTATAGGTGATTTTTTGTCAATGTTCTATGTGTGCTTGAGCAGAAGATATATTTTCTCTTAGAGGGTGTAATATTGGAGACGTTGCTTTAAAATCGGCCTTAAAGATTATGTTGTGGTGACTTTATATCCTTATTTTCTGGGTCACATGACCTCTTTATAACTGCAAGTGGCTTGGTCTCCTATTAGTCTGATTCTGTATATTTCTTCTTGACTCTCCTGTAGTTTATGTTTATGAAGATAATTGCTTTGTTATTTTGTGTATAGATATTCAATATTCTAATACTTCATTGTGAATTGGGGCTTTCAGAATTTCAAATTGTCATATTTTATACATTTAATCATTTTTATCTGGAATTACCTTGTCTAATACCTGGAATGCAATCTCCACTTTCTTCAGATTTAAATATTTTTCTGTTACAAATTTGCCCTTATATATTTAGACTTCATGAGTCCCTTTATTTTAGGTAGGTCTCCTGTATACAACACAAAGCTGGATTTTGTTTGCGTGTCAATTTGAAAATATTTTAAATAAGTGAGTTAAATCCGTTCACATTTAACCATGTGATTTATTCTGTTCTAACTACCATTTTATTGTTACATGTATTTTCTGTATATATGTATTGTGTTACTTTTTAAAAATGGTTTAATTTCTAGCTTTCTTTTTAATCCCTTTTGCTGTGAAGATTGATTTTATTATTATATGTTATTTATTTTACATTGTTTTGGGGATTTTTTTCTTCCAGGTACTCTATTTGCATGTATTATAGATTTTCTTTGTCTGAACTACGTATGAATGTTCTTTCATACCGATATTTTTACTTTTCTCCACTTCGTCATCATGCTCTTTTTAGTCTTCAAGCATCTCTTCAATGCATTCATTATATTTTAACTGAGTATAGCTTCCCTTTGGTGGCTTGTAATTTAGTAGTCATTTTTAAGATGTTGTGGTGTTTTTATTCAATATTTTTTCCTGAGTTTGGTTAATTGTTTCAGAATGGGAGAAAATATTTGCAAATGAAGCAACTGACAAAGGATTAATCTCCAAAATTTACAAGGGATTAATCTCCAAACTTTACAAGCAGCCCATGCAGATCAATATCAAGAAAACAAACAACCCAATCCATAAATGAGCAGAAGACCTAAATAGACATTTCTCCAGAGAAGATATACAGATTGTCAACAAACACATGAAAGGATGCTCAACATCACTACTCATTAGAGAAATGCAAATCAAAACTACCATGAGGTATCATCTCACACCAGTCAGAATGGTCATCATCAAAAAACCTACAAACAATATATGCTGGAGAGGGTGTGGAGAAAAGGGAATCCTCCTGCACTGTTGGTGGGAATGTAAATTGATATAGCCACTATGGTGAGCAGTATGGAGGTTCCTTAAAAAACTAAAAATAGGACCACCATATGACCCAGCAATCCCACTACTGGGCATATACCCTGAGAAAACCATAATTCAAAAAGTGTCATGTACCACAATGTTCATTGCTGCTCTATTTACAATAGCCAGGACATGGAAGCAACCTAAGTGTCCATTGACAGATGAATGGATAAAGAAGATGTGACACATGTATACAATGGAATATTACTCAGCCATAAAAAGAAATAAAATTGAACTATTTGTAGTGAGGTGGATGGACCTAGAATCTGTCATACAGAATGAAGTAAGTCAGAAAAAGAAAAACAAATACCGTATGCTAATGCATATATATGGAATTTTAAAAAGTGGTACTGATGAACCCAGTGGCAGGACAGGAATAAAGACGCAGACATAGAGAATGGACTTGAGGACATGAGAGGGGGAAGGGGAAGCTGGGACGAATTGAGAGAGTGGCATGGAGTTATATATACTACCAAATGTAAAATAGATAGCTAGTGGGAAGCAGCCGCGTAGCATAGGGAGATCAGCTCAGTGCTTTGTGTCCACCTAGACAGGTGGGATAGGGCAGGTGGGAGAGAGACACAAGAGGGAGGAGATATGGGGATATATGTATATGTATAGCTGATTCACTTTGTTATACAGCAGAAACTAACACACCACTGTAAAGCAATTTTACTCGAATAAAGATGTTAAAAACAATAACAGTTGTTTCATATCTTTCTGTTTTTTATACATATATGTTCTTGAATCAGGTTTTTGAATTGCTGACTCAAGGCATTCTTTATATTTGAAAATTAATGTTTAAAATATTTTATTCAGGTTAGAATGTTGTGATGTACTTTTCTTCAGTCTTGTATTTGTGATTGGTGGAAGAAAGTTCTTCATTTGAAACATTTTTATTCTAGTTTTTTAGGTTTTCTTTTCTTTCTGAATCCTTGTATAAATGTCATTTTTCATTTCCTGTTCATTTCCTAACTTTATTTCCCACCTGGACCAGCTATTACTCTTGTGCACAGTCATAGAGAAAAGTATGGGGGTCTAACTAGGTTCCTAAGTTCAAGACTGCTCTCTTGCATTGAAAGTATAGTTTCTTTTATTTATGGTGCTACTTCATTTGATAAGGGAGAATACATTGAACAATGGCCCACACATGTGTCCATGTCATAATTCCTAGAATCTGCATTACGTTGCATCACAAAAGAGACTTAATGATTAAATTAAGGGCCTTGAGATGGGTAGATTATCCTAGGTTATAAGTGTGGACCCAATGTAATTACAACGATTCTTATAAGAGGGACAGAGGAGGAATCAGAGAAAGAAATGTGATAATGGAAGCAAATTTTTGAGTGACGAGCTTTGAAGATAGACAAAGGGACCCCAAACCAAGGCCACAGGCAGCCACTAGAAGCTTAAAAAGGCAAGAAACAGATTCTTCCAAAAACCTTTCTGATTTCCAAAAAGAAATCAGTCCTATGATATGTTGGAATAACAACTTGACTTCAGCCTAGTGAAACTAATTTCAGACTTCTGGCTTCCAGAACTGTAAAACAAAAGATTTGTGTTGTTGTAAGCCACCAAGCTATGGTAATTTGTTACAGCAACAATACAGTGGGAAACTCATAAAGGGTGTGACTTACAAGTTTGTAATTTGCATGTGTTTCAGCAATATAAATAATTAATTTTCCTGCTTGCTTCTTTTTTCTTTACCTCCAAATCTCCAAGGGATACTTCCTCCTTCTAAATTAGTCCCTTATGATACAGAAGTGGTGCCTTCCTAGTACTGTTCCCTTGGGCCCCACAACCTTTCAACCTTCTTCCTTTTGATTTCTCAAGAGCTACTATTCTGATATATCAGGCATCAGATTTCTTATCAGTATTTATCATTCAGTGTGTGATCTGTCTTTCTGAAAGCGATTGTACCTGCGATCCATCACACCTACATGTGGGATCTGTAGTTGTTTCTGGTAGATTGGGGTATTTATTTTTCATATGTACAGGTAGTTTGAAGTTCATAGTGTTCTCCATCTCATAGTTATGTTGAATATATGAGTTATTGTTTTATTTGTGGGAGTGAGTAGAGAGATTTAAATTTAGGGTATTACCACTACTCTGTGGTAAACCAGAAATCCAAGGAGTGCCCACTGACTCCTTGATATGAATGATGATGATTTTGCTGTCTTCAACACTTCATATCATTAAATGAGGATTTCACATATATATATATATATATATATATATATATATATATATTACTAATTTTCTATTGGCTATCCCTATAATTGTTAATGATATTCTTGAACCTCCATCAATATACAAAAAGTTCTTTTTGGATCTACACTTTGTCAGATAATGTTATCTGCCCATAGTATCTCAGCTATGCATCTGATTTCACTTCTACATTGTCATGGTGATAATCATTTACCTTTTGTTCTCCAATAACTTACTTTTTCTTTAGTTTGCTCTAAAATTTATCTCCCAGTAATTTATGTTCATATCATTATGATTTTATGACTCTTACTCAATATCAAATTGTGAGTTAAAATTATATTTCTTTATCCATTAGAAAAATATAAGCCTGTCCCTCTAAAAGAATCTTGCACCTAGTATCAAAGCCAATTGGAGATTTTGTTATTCTAAGTGATGCCGTATTTTAGAAAATTAGTGATTCTTGTACATAGTTTTTATAAATCCTTTGTTTTTCTTATTACTGTATCCTCATCTTTCCTTCAGCTCTTAGATAATGTTTTCCCAGTGTCATGCATTGTTCTCATTGCTTTGTTTACAGTAATTTTGTTTTTTACAATAATTTTATTATACCAGTTGCATAAAGAAATTTAGGCACAGAGCTATTGATGAATGTAACATAGGCTACAGAGTTGATGATCTGAAGTGAACCCTGCTACTCTAACTCTAAATTACATAATCACACATCTTTTCTTTTAAGCCCTCCTTCACCTTTTACACTGACTCCCTCCCCAGAGAAACCTCTCTTAGTGCTCTTGCTGTCCCAATTTTTAATGTTCAAAATATGGGCTGGCTGACATTGCCCTCCAATAATCCCCTTGCCCTACTACTAGTACTCTTCTGGATTAGATCCAGAGTTAATTATTGAACCACTGCTACAGCACACTTGCTGGTGGCCAAGCTGATTGGCCTGTGCCTGAGTTCTGCAAAATACACCTAATTCATTTCCTAGTTTTCCTGGGATATATTCCAAAATAGTTCCCTAAGAAAGGGTACATGTCAGGTGAAAGGACTAAGTCCACAATGTTTTGTGAATTGTAGGTGAGAATTTCTTTTTCCTTAGGATTTTTTAAAATATCGCTACAGTGCCAAAGAAATCAGTTTTACATCGTATTTAAATTTGAATCGCTAAAACCACCATTTGTTTTTCTTAAATATCCCAATAAGATAAAAACTAGACACAAGAGACTGATATTTTCCACTAATAGAAAAGCCTAAACTCTTTTTATAGACCCAAGTAAGATTAACAAAGTTCATTAACTTATTTTCCTGTAACAATCTATAGATTAAATGAACAATATGTTTTGCAATTTAAATAAGACCCTTTTTGCACTTGCGTAATATATTAATAGCAACCTGTTTTTATCATGCTCCTGAGATTATAGACTTTAAGTATCTGTATCTTACCAGTATAACAATATTTTATGTCCAAGACCAATCAAATACATTTAAGAAAATTAATGTAAGATCAAAGAATTCAGCTAATAATTAGTATTTCCTTTGTCTTTAAACATCTAGTGGCCCTAGTAGGAAGACATATACCAGTCTGTTTTTTGTTGTTGTCCAGAAAATTTGCTTAATTTCATTTAGCTTAACATTATTTGGTTTGGTTTCTCTGGAAGCTTTCAGAATCTCTTCTTAATTTTTGGTGTTATGAAATTTCCTGTTGATATAATTAAATATAGGTATGTGTTCTGTTACTATGCTCGCACTAATTTAGATTTTTAAAAATTGAATATATGCATTCAACTTTGAGAAATCCCCTTCTTTAGTTACCTTCCGGCCACTTGCAAAGAAAACTGGTGTTTTTTTTTTTCTGATAATGGCCCTCTTGGATTGACCCGCCATGTCCTTTATCTTCTCCCATTATCTATCTCTGTGTTTTGTTTTTTTACTCTATATTCTGGGATAGTTCTAAAATATACTTTTCTTTATTTTGATTTTTCAACTTGCCTGTCTTCTTTTAAATGTGGAAAAGATGTTCTCCTTAAATTTATCTTTTTTTAATATAGCAGTTTGTTCTTATATTTATGAAAATAATTATTCTTGAATTTCTCTATGTTAATTTAACTAAAAAATAACCATATTTTTTTTCAATTTTTTGAACAGTTTCTTCTGGAGTTCCTTTCATTTTTCTATTTATTTCCATTGTCTTTTATATTAGTCTTTGTTTTTATATGCCTGGGGATCCTCAATTTTCCATTATGAAAGACTGGCCTATTGTTGTGTGTGTAGGAATCACTTTCTTTAATGTTATCGACCTGATTGGAATGCTGTATATGTAGTGTGAGGCACACAAGGCATGCCAATCTCACAGGTCTTATTTTAGAATAGACTTCCTATCAGGCAGCAATTCGCATCCCTTCAGACTCTCACCAAATTTGCTTTGCTATTTTGTTTTCTTTTTTTAATATCTCATTCCTCTAAAATATTTTTCTCCTCAGACGGTTTCCCTTCCTACTCATTTACTGTATTTTTTAAAATCTGGAACACCAACATATACATTAAAAGCTTTACCGTTCTTCAATTTGCTTTAATATTTTGACATATATTTCTCTTTTCTTCCTGCTCCTCTCTTCTAAACTCCACAGACCTAAGAGCATCTTGGGGGTTCCAGTGCCACACTTTTTTGTTCCTCCTCCTCCACCACCCACTTGCAGCCATTTCTTTTCTGCTTAACCTCAATCATTACCTAAGTTTTTCTTCCTACAGAAATGTCCTGAAATGTCTCATCCACTATTCACTATTGAATAGCCTACCAACTTCCCCTTCTCTTTGAAGAAATTGAATCATTTTCATAATTGTTTAACTTTTTATTTTAGTAGAATTAGAGGAAAAACTAAAGCTAAGTACATGTGCCTAGTTTGCCATTTTGACGTTAAACATGCCTTTTGAAACTGTGTGACCAGGGGTTACTGACTGATCTTATAGGACCCCCAAAGGATGCATAATTCTAAAAATAAGTATTTGGAGAAACAGTTCACCTATATGCAATGAGGAGAAATACTCAAATTCCTTTCTCAGTAAGATTTATATGGCTTCAGCTCCGATCGTGATGCTGTCATTCCAGAGATCACATAGCAGGAGTCTGCCTTGAACCAATATCGCCCTGTACAATCAATCCCCATCACCTTTCTACATAGCTTGCAGTGTCAAGATTCAGATTCCTTGTCTTTCCCAAGATTGCACTGCGTGATTCTAAGAAGTAGATGCTGACTTTAGCCACTATCACAGATCACCATCATTCTCCCCCAGGCTGCAAAACAAGCATCGATATATTAAAAATGCAAACAGCTTCAAAATGAATCTATTATTTCCAAATATCTCCTAGAAATTCTGAGGCATCCCTTGAAAACTACATCTGCTACTTCTCTATCATTAACATTATTGTCCCTGTATCTTCTAATCCCCTGTCATCTTCCCCAAACACCCTTATACACAGGAGTAAAACATTTACATCACTAAGTCTTAATTTGAAGTTTTCTATTTTTTAAATAGATATACAGAGGTATGCTTAGTGCAGTAGAATTTTGCGAAGGAGGAATTATCAGTCAGGGTGATATTAAAATAAATAGAAATGGTTAGCTGTTTCAATTTGTTTCAGAGGGGAATTCCTGTTAGAATGCACCACTAAAACTTCTTTACTGTAAGACAGAAATAATAGCCTGTTTCTTTTGTCTTCTCAAGACCTGAAAGCAATAAACCACCTAATTCTTAAATATAAGGAAAGGGTTGCTCCATTTACACTGAGTATAAAATTTTTACGATGTTATTGTTTAAGTGCTTGTCTGTGATGGAAATGTGAAGGAAAATTACTCTGGGTAAATTTTCTGAGAGTATTCATTAGTTTTCTTGTAGTTTATTTCTCCATCTATATGTATACTATATTTGAATATTGTTGATAAATTTGTGGAAAGACAATATTCTTGTTTTAAGTATGATGGAATAAAATTCTTTCTTCATTATAAAAATATATATACCAACAATTGTAATGTTTAAACTATTAGAACACTGAAATATGCATACATTAAAACCGAATGTTATGCATAGTATCTTCCCTGGAATATTGAACTTTTCCTAAATAGTACTTCATTATAAAAACTATCCATTTTAAAGTAAAAAAAAAAATGTTCAGACTATCACTGAAATATAAATGCTCTATCAGAAATGTATTACATAACAAAAGCACATTTTTATATCTTAAAACAAACAAAAAACTAAACCCTGGAATCATTTACATATTTTAGCAGTAAGTAGTGTGTATATATTTACCAAAATATTCAACTACAACATCCGTTTTACGGCATTATTTTCCGCAAAGAGAAGGCTCTTTGAAAAGAATATTCTGACAGATGGACCACTTAAATTGTCAAAATATCATGCATATAGATTATAAATTTCCAAACATAGCATTTCCTGAGTAAAAAAATATTGGCTTCAACTATGAAAATGTTGTCCCCCAATCTTCTCAAGTGGCTGTTCCCCCGAGCAAATATTTTTTCATATTATGAGATAAAATACCTTAATCTAGAAAATTAATCTAGTACTTCTGTGCACAAAGATAAAAAGCACATGTTCTAGACTGAGTCATAACTTATTAAAGTTATAACTATTAACATATATTTAACAAAAGAATTTCAAATATGCTCTAAACGTCATGTTCTTTAAGTAGAAAAGCTTTGTGTTTCATATATGAAGTAATCATTTGCCTTCGCAATGATTTTTTTATTGAGATATAATTGACATGTAAAATTGTATTAGTTTCAGTTGTACAACCTATGACTTGATATTTGTATATATTGCAAAAACGATCACCATGATATGACTAATTTACATCCATTACCACAGTTACATTTTTTTTCTTGTGGTGAGAACTTTTAAGATATGCTCTCTTAACAACTTTGAAATGTACAATACAGGATTGTTAACTATAGTCACCATGCTGTGCATTACAGACCCATGAATAATTTACTTTATAATCAGAAGCTTGTACATTTTGGCCCCCTTCACCCATTTAGTCCACCACCCACTGTGTTCCTCTGGAAACCACCAATCTGTACTCTGTATCTATGAGTTTAAAGTTTGTTTTGTTTGCTGTTGTTTATTTTTTAAGATTTCACATATAAATGAGATCATACAGTATGTGTGTTTCTCTGTTCAATTTATTTCACCTACCATAATGCCCTCAAGGTCCACCCATGATGTCATAAGTGGCAAGATTTCTCTTTTTTATGGCTGAATAATATTCCATTGTGGGGTTTGTATGTGTGTGTGTGTGTGTGTGTGTGTGTGTGTGTGTGTGTGTGTGTCCCATCTTGTTTATCCATTCATGCTTTGATGGACACTTAGGCTGTTTCCATGTCTTGATTACTGTAAAGAATGCTGCAGTAATCAAGGGGGTTCATATAACTTTTGGAGTTAGTGTTGTTTTTTCCTTTGGATAAATACCCAGACAT
Source organism: Physeter macrocephalus (assembly GCF_002837175.3). NCBI lineage: Eukaryota > Metazoa > Chordata > Mammalia > Artiodactyla > Physeteridae > Physeter > Physeter macrocephalus. Next base: position 44,811,297 of record NC_041220.1, on the reverse strand, counting down.
AGAATTGCTAGATCACACAGTCGTTCTGTTTTAGTTTTTTGAGGAAACTCCATACTGTTTTCCATGGTGGCTGCGCCAATTTACAGTCCTGCCAACAGTGCATAAAGGTTTTCTTTTCTCCACACCATCTCCAAAATTTATCTGTTGTTCTTTTGACAGTAGCCATTCTAATAAGTGTGAGGTGATATCTCATTGCGATTCTGATTTGCATTTCCCTGATGACTAGTGATGTTCTGCGTCTTCTTATGTACCTGTTAGCCATCTGTATTTCTTCTTTGGAAAAATGTCTATTCAGAACCTCTGCCCAATTTTAACCAGATCATTTGATTTTGCTATTGAGTTGTATGCATTCTTTATATTATATATTTTGGATATTAACTTGTTATCAAATATATGATTTGCAAATATTTTCTTCCATTTGTTGACTGTATTTTTATTTTGTTGATGGTTTTCTTTGCTGTGCAGAAACTAGTTAGTTTAATATAGTCCCACTTGTTTATTTTTGCTTTTGTTGCCATTGCTTTTGGTATGAAATCCAAAAACTTATCACCAAGTCAATGTCAAGGAGCTTAACATCCATGTTTTCTTCTAGGAGTTTTATGATTTCAGGGCTTATGTTCAATTCAATTCATTTTGATTTACTTTTTGTGTATGGTGTAAGATCATGGTCCAGTTTCATTCTTTTACATGTGACTGTTCTAACACCATTTATTGAAGAGACTGTCCTTTCACCATTGTGCATCCTTGGCTCTATTGTCATAAATTAATTGACTATATATATATATGAGTTTTTTTCCCGAGCTCTCTATTCTCTTCTATTGACCGATCTGTATATATTTATGCTAATACCATACTGTTTGATTACTGTAACTTTGTAATATAGTTTGAGATCAAGAAGCATGATGCCTTCAGCTTTGTGCTCTCTCTTTTTTCTCCTCATAGAGTTCATGCCTTATGGGTGAAAGGTAAGTTAGACAGGTGGAGTTTTAGCCAAGATGTAGAATTTTCTAGAATGAGGTCATTATTTTCCAAATATAAGACATTGCTTCCTAGTCATGTGGTTTTAACCTCTGGCAAGCTATTGAATTTCCCTTTAGCTTAGATTCTTTTTTATTTACTTATTTATTTATCTATCTATTTATTTATTTATTTATTTTTGGCTGCATTGGGTCTTGGTTGCTGCACAGGGGCTTTCTCTAGTTGCAGTGAGCAGGGGCTACTCTTTGTTGTGGTGTGCAGGTTTCTCATTGTGGTGGCTTCTCTTTGTTGCGGAGCACAGACTCTAGGCACACAGGCTTCAGTGGTTGTGGCTCATGGGCTCTAGAGCACAGGCTCAGTAGTTGTGGCACACAGGCTTAGTTGCTCTGTGGCATGTGGGATCTTCCCAAACCAGGGCTCAAACCCGTGTCCCCTATATAGGCAGGCAGATTCTTAACCACTGCACCACCTGGAAAGTCCCTACCTTAGATTCTTAATCTATAAGTGAGAATTATAATAATAGTATTTATTTCATAATAAAGTTGACACAGGATTAAATGTATTAATATTTAGAAGGTACTTAGTATTGTGTCTAGCACATAGAACACACTAAAAAGTGTTTGCCATTTCAAAAAGTCTTAGACACAAGGAATCCTAAAAAGTTAGGAGGCCAGGTTATTTACAATTTTTTTAAAAGTCTTTGTATGAGCTAACTGTGAAGTATAACATTCTACAGAGCTTTGACATATATTACCTCATTTAATCCTTCCTGCCATTTATTATTCATCCCATTTTATTAAGAAGTAAAGAGGTCTCCCCAAGATCATGTGGCCAATGCATGTCACTTATGAAGAACAGCAGCAGGTGAGTGTTTCTTTTTTTTTTTTTTTTTTTACCTTTTATTGATCTTATTTTTTAAGTTCTATCTATATTCATGGTTAATTGCCCAGCCGCTCCGCGGTACGTGGGATCTTCCCAGACTGGGGCACGAACCCGTGTCCCCTGCATCGGCAGGCAGACTCCCAACCACTGCACCACCAGGGAAGCCCTGCCTTTTTTAATTTTTAATTTTTATACAATCTTTAAAGGTTACTTTCCATTTGCAGTTATTATAAAATATTGGCTATATTCCCCATGTTGTACAATACATCCTTGAGACTCTCTTCCACCCAATAGTTTGTACCTTCCACTTCCCCACCCCTATGTTGTCCCAGCTACTGGTAGCCACTAATTTGTTCTCTATATCTGTGAGTCTGCTTCTTTTATATTCATTAGTCAGATTCCACATATAAGCAATACCATACAGTATTTATCTTTCTCTGCCTGACTTATTTCACTTGGCATAATGCCCTTCAAGTCAATCCATGTTGCTAAAAATGGCAAAATTTTATTCTTTTTTATGGCCAAGTAGTATTCCATTGTATATACATACCCCATCTTCTTTATTCATTCATCTATTAATGGACACTTAGTTTGTTTCTATGTCTTGGCAATTGTAAATAATGCTGCTATGAACATTGGGGTGCATGTAGCTTTCTGAATTAGTGGGGGGATTTTTTTGGATATATGTCTAGGACTGGAATTGCTGGGTCATATGGTAGTTCAACTTTTGTTTTTTTGAGAAACATCTGTAGTGTTTTCCACAGTGGCTGCACCAATTTACATCCCACCAGAAGTGTGTAAGGGTTCCCTTTTCTCCACATCCTCA
>NC_041220.1:44797310-44807081 GCF_002837175.3 Physeter macrocephalus | reverse complement strand
TTTTTTGCGGTACGTGGGCCTCTCACTGTTGTGGCCTCTCCCATTGTGGAGCACAGGCTCCAGATGTGCAGGCTCAGTGGCCATGGCTCACGGGCCCAGCCGCTCCGCGGTACGTGGGATCTTCCCAGACTGGGGCACGAACCCGTGTCCCCTGCATCGGCAGGCAGACTCCCAACCACTGCACCACCAGGGAAGCCCTGCCTTTTTTAATTTTTAATTTTTATACAATCTTTAAAGGTTACTTTCCATTTGCAGTTATTATAAAATATTGGCTATATTCCCCATGTTGTACAATACATCCTTGAGACTCTCTTCCACCCAATAGTTTGTACCTTCCACTTCCCCACCCCTATGTTGTCCCAGCTACTGGTAGCCACTAATTTGTTCTCTATATCTGTGAGTCTGCTTCTTTTATATTCATTAGTCAGATTCCACATATAAGCAATACCATACAGTATTTATCTTTCTCTGCCTGACTTATTTCACTTGGCATAATGCCCTTCAAGTCAATCCATGTTGCTAAAAATGGCAAAATTTTATTCTTTTTTATGGCCAAGTAGTATTCCATTGTATATACATACCCCATCTTCTTTATTCATTCATCTATTAATGGACACTTAGTTTGTTTCTATGTCTTGGCAATTGTAAATAATGCTGCTATGAACATTGGGGTGCATGTAGCTTTCTGAATTAGTGGGGGGATTTTTTTGGATATATGTCTAGGACTGGAATTGCTGGGTCATATGGTAGTTCAACTTTTGTTTTTTTGAGAAACATCTGTAGTGTTTTCCACAGTGGCTGCACCAATTTACATCCCACCAGAAGTGTGTAAGGGTTCCCTTTTCTCCACATCCTCATCAACATTTATAATTTGTAAACTTTTTGATGATAGCCATTCTGACCCATGTGAGGTGACATCTCATTTTGGTTTTGATTTGCATTTCCCTGATGATTAGCAATGTTGAGCATTTCTTCATGTGTCTGTTGGCCCTCTGTATTTTCTCTTTGGAAATACCCATTCAACTCTTCTGCCCATTTTTAATTGTTTTTTTTTTTTGATGTTGAGTTGTATGAGCTGTTTATATATTTTGAATATTAATCCCTTATCAGTCACATAATTTACAAATATTTTCTCCTATTCAGTATCATTTTGTTTATGGTTTCCTTTGCTGTGCAAAACCTTTTAAGTTTAATTAGGTCCCATTTGTTTACTTTTGCTTTTATTTCCTTTACTTTAGGAGACGGATCCAAAAAAAATTATTGCTGTGATTTATGTAAAAGAGTGTTCTGCCTTTGTTTTCCTCTAGGAGTTTAACAGTATCAGGTCTTACATTTGGGTCTTTAATCCATTTTGAGTTTATTTTCATGTATGGTATTAGACTATTTTCTAGTTTGATTCTTTTACATGTAGCTGTCCAGTTGTCCAAGTACAATTTATTAAACAGACTGTCTTTTCTCCACTGTATATTCTTGCCTCCTTTGTTGTAGATTAATTGACCATAAGTGGGTGGATTTACTTCCAGGCTCTCTATCCTGTTACATCAATCTATGTGTCTGTTTTTTGTGCCAGTACCATCCTACTAGAACTCATCAATTAATTTGGTAAAGTTGCAGGATACAAATTAATATACAGAAATCTGTTGCATTTCTATATATTAACAATGGAATATCAGAAAGAGAAATTAAGGAAACAACCCCATTTACCATCACATCAAAAAGAATACAATACCTAGAAATAAAAATACCTAAGGAGGCAAAGACCTGTACTCTGAAAACTATAAGATGAAGATGAAAGAAATTTAAGATGAAACAAACAGATGGAAAGATATACCATGTTCTTAGATTGGAAGAATCAACATTGTTAAAATGACCATACTACCCAAGCCAATCTACAGATTAAATGCAATCCCTATTAAAATACCAATGATATTTTTTGCAGAACTAGAACAAAAACATTTTTTAAATTTGTATGGAAACACAGAAAACCCTGAATAGCCAAAACAAACTTGAGAAAGAACAGAATTGGAGGAATAATACTCCCTGCCTTCAGACTATACTATACAGCTACAGTATTCAAAACAGTATGGCACTGTTCTCTTTCTTATGATTACCTTGGCTATTCAGGGTCTTTTGTGATTCCATAAAAATTTTAGGGTTGTTTGTTCTATCTTTGAAAAATATCACTGGAATTCTGGTAAGGATTGCATTGAGTCTGTATTGCTTTTGGTAGTATGGACATTTTAACAATATTAATTCTTCCAACCCATGAGCATGGAATATCTTTCCATTTTTTTGTGACTTCAATTTTTCATCAATGTCTTATAGTTTAGGGTTCAGGTATTTTACCTCCTTTGTTAAATGTATTCCTAGGAATTTTTTTGATGCAATTGTCAATGGGAAAGTTTTCTTAATTTTTCTTTTTGATAGTTCATTATTAGTGTATAGAAACATAAGTGATTTATAGAAATTGATTTTGAATCCTGCAACTGTACTGAATTTGGTTATTAGTTCCAACAGATTTTTGGTCAAATCCTTAAGGATTTCTATATATAGTATCATGTCATCTGCAAATAGTGACAGTTTTACTTCTTCATTTCCAATTTGGTTGCCTTTATTTCTTTCTCTTGCTTAATTGCTCTGGCTAGGAATTCCAAAACTATGTTGAATAAAAGTGACAAGAGTGGATATTTTTTCTTGTTCATTATCTTAGATGAAAAATTTTCAGATCTTCACCATTGAGTATGATGTTAGCTATAGGCTTGTTACATATGGCCTTTATTATGTTGAGGTATGTTCCCTCTAAAACTGCTTTCTTGAGAGTTTTTATCATAAATGGATATTAAGTTTTGTCAAATTTTTTTGTCTGCATCTATTTAGATGATCATATTGATTTTTGTCCTTTAGTAATATGGTATATCACATTGATTTGTGGATATTGAGCCATCCTTTCATCCCTGGAATAACGGTCATTTGGTCATGGTATACGTGACTTTAATGGATTGTTGAATTTGTTATACTAACATTTTTTGAGGATTTTTGCATCTATGTTCCTAAGGGATAATGACTTGTAATTTTCTTTTCCTGTGGTGTCCTTGTCTAGTTTTAGTATCAGGGTAATAGTGTCTCATAAATTGTGTTTGGAAATGTTCACTCCTATTCTCTTTTTTTGAAAGAATTTGAGAAGGATTGTTTGTAATTGTCTTTGAATGTTTGGTAAAATTCACGAGTGAAGCCATCTGGGCCTGGACTTTTGTATGTTGGGAGGTTTTTGATTACTGATACAATCTCCTTACCAGTAATCAGTCTATTCAGATTTTCCACTTCTTCATGATTTGGTCTTGGTAGACTTTATATTTCTAGGAATTTATCTATTTCCTCTAAGTTGTCCATTTGTTAGTGTATAACTGTTTATAGTATTCTGTGATTCTTTCTATTTCTGTGGTATTGGTTGTCTCTTTCATTTCTGATGTTGAGTCTTCTCTCTCGTTTGCTTGGTAATTCTAGCTAAGGGTTTGTCAGTTTGGTTTATCTTTTAAAAAAAACAGTTCTTGGTTTCTTTGATATTTTCTATTGGTCTCTATTTTATTTTTATTTCTACTCTGACCTTTGTTATTTTCTTTCTTCTACTAACTTTGGTCTTTGTTTCTTCTTCTTTTTCTATTTCCTTGAGGTATGAAATTAGGTTTTTTGAGATCTTTTTTGTTTCTTGATGCAGGGATTTATTACTATGAACTTCCCTCTTAGAACTGTTTTTGCTGCATCCCATAAGTTTGAGTATGATGTGTTTCCATTTTTTAGGTATTTTTTTATTTCTCTTTTGTTGTTTTCTTTGAACCACTGGTTGGTCAGTAGCATGTTGCTTAATCTCCACATATTTGTTAATTTGCTAGGTTTCTTGTTGTATTAATTTCTAGTTTCATACCATTGTGGTTAGAAAAGATACTTAATATGATTTCAGTCTTCTTAAATTTATTAAGACTTGCTTTCTGGCTAGCATGTGATCTATCCTGGAGAATGCTTCCTGTGCACTTGAAAAGCATGTGTATTCTTTTGCTTTTGGATGGACTGTTCTGTATAAGTCTGTTAAGTCTATCTGGCCTAACATGTCATTTAAGGCCAATATTTCCTTAATGATTTTCTGTCTGGATGATATATCCATTGATCAAAGTGAGTTATTAATTTTCCCTTCTATTATTGTATTGCTGTCTCTTTCTCCCTTTAGATCTATTAATATTTTCCCTATATATTTAGGTGTTCCTATGTTGAGTGCAGAAATATTTACAAATATTATATCCTCCAGTTGGATTGACTCCTTTATTATTATGTAATGACCTTCTTTATCTCCTATTACAATCTTTGTCTTAAAGTTTATTTTGTCTGATATAAGTATCACTACATGAGCTCTCTTTTGGTTTCCATTTGTTTGGAATATCATTTTCCATTTCTTAGCTTTCAGCCTGTGTGTGTCCTTAGGTTTGAAGTGAGTGTCTTGTAGGCAGCAAATAGATATCTTGTTTTTTGTTGTTGTTGTTGTTTTTTAATCTATGAGCCATTCTTTGTCTCTTGATTGAAGAATACAGTCCATTTACATTTAAAGTAACTACTGATGAGTGAGAACTTACTGCCATTTTTTAAATTATTTCCTGGCTGTTTTGTAATTCTTCTGTTCCTTTTTTCTTCTATTCTCTTCCTTTGTGATTTGATGATTTTCTGTAGTGATATGTTTAGATTCCTTCCTTTATTTTCTTTTATATATCTAATATAGGTTTTAGCTTTGTGATTATCAGGAAGCTTACATAAAACTACTGATAACCATAATTTAAGTCAATAACCACTTAGTATGAACACATTCTACAGCGCTACATTTTTACTCCCCCAGCCCCTCAAGTTTTATGTTTTTGATACCACAATTTACAACTTTTTATCTTGTGTATCCATTAACAATTATTGTAGTTATAGTTATTGTTACTACTTTTGTTAACCTTCATAGTAGTTTATAAATAATTAACCCACCAACTTTACATTATTCTGATATTTACTATATACTTACATCTTTCAGTGAGATTTATGCTTTTATGTGTTTTCCTGTTACTAATTAGTATCCTTTCATTTCAGCTTAAAAAAATTCCTTTAACATCTCTCCTTTTTAATTATTATTTTAATTGCAGTAAAATTGCTTTAGAATGTTGTGTTAGTTTCTGCTGTACAATGAAGTGAATCAGCTATATGTATACCTATATCCCCTCCCTCATGGACCTCCCTCACAGCCCCACCCCCATCCCACCCATCTAGGTCATCACAGAGCACTGAGCTGAGTTCCCTGTGCTATACAGCATGTTCCCACTAGCTATCTATTTTGCACATGGTAGTGTATTTATGTCAAACCTAATCTCCCAATTAGTCACACCCTCCCCTCCCCCACAGTGTCCACTGTCTGTTCTCTATGTATACATCTCTATTCGTGCCCTACAAATAGGTTCATCTATACCATTTTTCTAGATTCCATATATATGCATTAATATATGATATTTGTTTTTCTCTTTTTGATTTACTTCACTCTGTATGACAGAATCTAGGTCCATCCACATCTCTACAAATGACCCAGTTTTGTTTCTTTTTACAGATGAGTAATATTCCATTGTATCCATGTACCACAATCATTGGATATTTAGTTGTTTCCATGTCCTGGTTATTGTAAATAGTGCTGCAATGAATATTAGAGTACATGTGTCCTTTTGAATTATGGTTTTCCCAGGGTATATGCCCAGTAGTTGGATCGTGGAGTCATATGGTAGTCCTATTTGTAGTTTTTTAAGGAACCTCCATACTGTTCTCCATAGTGGCTGTATCAATTTACATTCCCACCAGCAGTGCAAGAGTGTTCCCTTTTCTCCACACCCTCTCCAGCATTTATTGTTTCTAGATTTTTTGATAATGGCCATTGTAACCAGTGTCAGATGATACCTCATTGTAGTTTTGATTTGCATTTATCTTATAATTAATGATGTTGAGCATCTTTTCATGTGCCTCTTGGCCATCTGTATGTCTTCTTTGGTAAAATCTATTTAGGTCTTCTGCCTATTTTTGGATGGGGTTGCTTGTTTTTTTATATTGAGCTCCATGAGCTCTTTGTATATTTTGGAGACTAACATTTTGTCTGTTGCTTCATTTGCAAATATTTTCTCCCATTCTGAGGGCTGTCTTTTCATCTTGTTTATGGTTTCTTTTGCTGTGCAAAAACTTTTAAGTTTCATTAGGTTTCATTTATTTTTTTTATTTTCATTACTCGAGGAGGTGGGTCAAAAAAGGTCTTGCTGTGGTTTTTGTCAAAGAATTTTTTTCCTATGTTTTCCTCTAAGAGTTTTATAGTGTCTGGCCTTACATTTAGGTCTTTAACCCATATGGAGTTTATTTTTGTGTACCGTGTTAGGGAGTGTGCTAATTTCATTCTTTTACATGTAACTCTCCAGTTTTCCTAGCACCACTTATTGAAGAGGCTCTCTTTTCTCCATTGTATTTTCTTGCCTCCCGTGTCATAAATTGGGTGACCATATGTGCATGGGTTTATCTCTGGGCATTATATCCTGTACCATTGATCTATATTTCTGTTTTTGATCCAGTACCATACTGTCTTGATTACTATGGCTTTATAGTGTAGTCTGAAGTCAGGGAGCCTGATTCCTCCATCTCCGTTTTTCTTTCTCCAGATTGTTTTGGCTATTTGGGGTCTTTTGTGTTTCCATACAAATTGTAAAATTTTTTATTCTAATTCTGGGAAGAATGCCATTGGTAGTTTGATAGGGATTGACTCTGTAGATTGCTTTGTGTAGTATAGTCATTTTCACAATATTGATTCTTCCAATCCAAGAACATGGTATATTACTCCATCTGTTTATGTCATTTTTGACTTTTTTCATTAGTTTTTCTTAGTTTTCTGAGTAGAAGACTTTTGCCTCCTTAGGTAAGTTTATTCCTAGGTATTTTATTCTTTATGTTGCTATGGTAAATGGGATTGCTTCCTTAAATTCTCTTCCTGATTTTTTGTTGTTAGTGTATATGAATGCAAGAGATTTCTGTGCATTAATTTTGTATCCTGCACCCTTACCAAATTCATTGATTAGTTCTAGTAGTTTTCCGGTCACATCTTTAGGATTTTCTATGTATAGTATCATGTCATCTGCAAACAGTAACAGTTTTACTTTTTGTTTTCCAATTTGGATTCCTTTTATTTCTTTTGTTTTTTCTCTGATTGTCATGGGTATGGCTTCCCAAACTTTGTTGAACAAAAGTGGTGCGAGTGGACATCCTTCTCTTGTTCCTGATCTTAGAAGTAATGCTTCCAGCTTTTCACCATTGAGTATGATGCTAGATGTAGATTTGTCATATATGGCCTTTATTATGGTGAGGTAGGTTCCCTCTATGCCCGTTTTCTGCAGAGTGTTTATCATAAGTGGGCAATGAATTTTTCTAAAGCTTTTTCTGCATCTATTGAGATGATCATATGGTTTTTATTGGCGTATAGTTGTTTGTAGTAGTCTCTTAAAATTCTTTGTATTTCTGTGGTGTCAGTTGTGATTTCTCCTTTTTCATTTCTAATTTTATTGATTTGTATCTTCTCCTTTTTTTTTCTTGAGTCTGGCTAAATGTTTATCAATTTTGTTTACCTTCTCAAAGAAACAACTTTTAGTTTTACTGATCTTTGGTATTGTTTTCTTTGTTTCTATTTCATTTATTTCTGCTTTGATCTTTATGATTTCTCTCCTTCTACTGAGTTTGGGTTTTCCTTGTTCTTCTCTCTTTAGTTGCTTTAGGTGTAAGGTTAGATTGTTTATTTGATATTTTTCTTTTTTCTTGAGGTGAGATTGAATTGCTATAAACTTCCCTCTGAGAAGTGCTTTTGCTGCATCCCATAGGTTTTGGGTCATCGTGTTTTTGTTGTCATTTCTTTCCATGTATTTTTTTATTTCTTCCTTGGTTTCTTCAGTGATCTCTTGGTTATTTAGTAGCACACTGTTTGGCCTCCATGTATTTGGGTTTTTTACAGTTTTTTTTTTTTCCTGTAATTAATATCTAGTCTCATAGCGTTGTGGTCAGAAAAGGTGCCTGATACAATTTCAATTTTCTTAAATTTTCTGAGGCTTGATTTGTGACCCAAGATGTGATCTATCCTGGAGAATGTTCCATGTCCACTTGATAAGAAAATGTATTCTGCCACTTTCAGATGGAATGTCCTGTAAATATCAATTAAATCTATCTGGTGTATTGTGTCATTTAAAGCTTATGTTTGCTTATTTTTTTTCTGTTTGGATGATCTGTCCATTGATGTAAATGCGGTGTTAAAGTCCCCTACTATTATTGTGTTACTGTTGATTTCCCCTTTTATGGTTGTTAGCATTTGCCTTATGTATTGAGGTGATCCTATGTTGGTTGCAAAAATATTTATAATTGTTATACCTTCTTCTTGGATTGATCCCTTGATCATTATGTAGTGTCCTTCCTTATCTGTTGTAACAGTTTTTATTTTAAACTCTATTTCATCTGATATGAGTATTGCTACTCTGGCTTTCTTTTGATTTCCATTTGCATGGAATATCTTTTTCTATCCCTTCCCTTTCACTCTGTATGTGTCCCTAGATCTGAAGTCGGTCTCTTGTAGACAGCATACATATCAGTCCTGTTTTTGTATCCATTCAGCCAGTCTGTCTCTTTTTGGTTGGAACATTTAATCCATTTATATTCAAGGCTATTATTGATGTGTATGTTCCTATTACCATTTGATTAATTGTTTTGAGTTTGTTTATGTGGATCTATTTCTTCTTTTGTGTGTCCTTGCTAGAAAAGTTCCTTTAGCATTTGTTGTAAAGCTGGTTTGGTGGTGGTGAATTCTCTTAGTTTTTGCTTGTGTGTAAATCTTTTGATTTCTCTGTTGAATCTGAATGAGATCCTTATGGGGTAGACTAATCTTGGTTGTAGGTTTTTCTCTTTCATCACTTTGAATATATCCTGCCACTCCCTTCTGGCCTGCAGAGCTTCTGCTGAAAAATAAGCTAATAACCTTATGGGAATTCCTTTGTATGTTATTTTTTGCTTTTCCCTTGCTACTTTTAATAGTTTTTCTTTGAATTTAATTTTTGTTAGTTTGATTAATATGTGTCTTGGTGTCTTTCTCCTATGGTTTATCCTGTATGGGACTCTCTGCACTCCCTGGACTTGGGTGACTATTTCCTTCCCACGTTAGGGAAGTTTTCCACTATAATCTCTTCAAATATTTTCTCAAACCCTTTCTTTTTCTCTTCTTGTTCTGGGATCCCTACAATTTGAATGTTCGTGTGTTTAATGTTGTCCTAGAGGTCTCTGAGATTGTCCTCAATTATTTTCATCTTTACTATCATTATTCCGAATTCTTTTTCAGGTAGACTGCCAATTTCCTCTTCATTTGTTAGGTCTGGTGGGTTTTTACCTTGCCCCTTCATCTGCTGTGTGTTTTTCTGTCTTCTCATTTTGCTTATCTTACTGTGTTTGGGGTCTCCTTTTTGCAGGCTGGAGGTTCGTAGTTCCCATTGTTTTTGGTGTCTGTCCCCAGTGGCTAAGGTTGGTTCAATGGATTGTGTAGGCTTCCTGGTGGAGGGGACTATTGCCTGTGTTCTGGTGGATGAGGCTGGATCTTGTCCTTCTGGTGGGCAGGTCCACGTCTGGTGGTGTGTTTTGGGGTGTCTGTGGCCTTATTATTATTTTAGGCAGCCTCTCTGCTAATGGATGGTGTTGTGTTCC
>NC_041220.1:44782388-44797242 GCF_002837175.3 Physeter macrocephalus | reverse complement strand
ATTTTCTCCATTTGATATTATGTGGAGCTGGGAGGTCTCTTGTGGACCAGTGTCCTGAAGTTGGCTCTCCCACCTCAGAGGCACAGCACTGACTCCTGGCTGGAGCACCAAGAGCCTTTCATCCACATGGCTCAGAATAAAAGGGAGAAAAGTAGAAAGAAAGAGGATAAAATAAAGTAAAATACAGTAAGAAAATAAAGTTATTAAAATATAAAATAATTATTAAGAAAACAATTTTTTTAAGTAAAAAACAAACGAACAAAATGGACGGACAGAACCCTAGGACAAATGGTGAAAGCAAAGCTATACAGACAAAATCTCACACAGAAGCATACACATACACACTCACAAAAAGAGGAAAAGGGGAAAAAATAATATATCTTGCTCTCGAAGTCCACCTCCTCAATTTGGGATGATTCATTGTCTCTTCAGGTATTCCCCAGATGCAGGGTACATCGAGTTGATTGTGGAGATTTAATCCTCTGCTCCTGAGGCTGCTGGGAGAGATTTCCCTTTCTCTTCTTTGTTCGCACAGCTCCTGGGGTTCAGCTTTGGATTTGGCCTTGCCTCTGCGTGTGGGTTGCCTGAGGGCGTCTGTTCTTCATTCAGACAGAACGGGGTTAAAGTAGCAGCTGATTCGGGGGCTCTGGCTCACTCAGGCCAGGGGGAGGGAGGGGTACGGAATGCGAGTCGAGCCTGCAGCGGCAGAGGCTGGCGTGACATTGCAGCAGCCTGAGGCGCGCCGTGTGTTCTCCTGGTGAAGTTGTCCCTGGATCACGGGACCCTGGCAGTGGCAGGCTGTACAGGCTCCCGGGAGGGGAGGTCTGGATAGTGACCTGTGCTCACACACAGGCTTCTTAGTGGCTGAAGCAGCAGCCTTAGAGTCTCATGCCCGTCTCGGGGGTCCGCACTGATAGCCACGGCTCGCGCCCGTCTCTGGAGCTCCTTTAAGCAGCGCTCTTAATCCCCTCTCCTAGTGCACCAGGAAACAAAGAGGGAAGAAAAAGTCTCTTGCCTCTTCGGCAGCTCCAGACTTTTTCCCGGACTCCCAGCTACCCATGGTGCACTAACCCCTTCAGGCTGTGTACACGCCGCCAACCTTAGTCCTCTCCCTGGGAACTGACTGAAGCTGGAGCCTCAGCTCCCAGCCCCCGCCCACCCCAGCGGGTGAGCAGGCAAGCCCCTCGGGCTGGTGAGTGCTGGTTGGCACTGATCCTCTGTGCAGGAATCTCTCTGCTTTGCCCTCCACACCCCTGTTGCTGCACTGTCCTCCACGGCTCTGAAGCTTCCCCCCTCCACCACATGCAGTCTCCGCCCGTGAAGGGGCTTCTAGTGTGTGGAAACCTTTCCTCCTTCACAGCTCCCTCCCACTGGTGCAGGTCCCATCCCTATTCTTTTGTCTCTGTTTTTTCTTTTTTCTTTTGCCTTACCCAGGTACGTGGGGTGTTTCTTGCCTTTTGGGAGGTCTGAGGCCTTCTGCCAGCATTCAGTGGGTGTTCTATAGGAGCAGTTCCACGTGTAGATGTATTTCTGATGTATCTGTGGGGAGGAAGGTGATCTCCACGTCTTACTGCTCCGCCATCTTCCTCAACTCCCCCTCAATTATTTTCATTCTTTCTCTTTTCTGCTTCTCAGCAGTTATTTCCACCATTCTATCTTCCAGCTCACTTATTAGTTCTTCTGCCTCAATTATTCTGCTACTGATTCCTTCTAGTGTATTTTTTATTTCAGTTATTCTATTGTTCATCTGTTTTTTCTTTAGTTCTTCTAGATCTTTGTTAAACATTTCATGTATTTTCTCAGTCCTTACCTCCATTCTGTTTCTGAGATTCTGGATCATCTTTACTATCATTTCTCTGAATTCTTTTTCAGGTAGGTTGCCTATTTCCTCTTCATTTATTTGGTCTTGTAGGTGTTTACCTTGCTCCTTTAACTGTGATATATTTTTTTGTCATCTCATTTTTTTTTTTTTTTTTGATGTGTGGGGTTTTGTTCCTGTCTTACTGGTTGTTTGGCCTGAGGCTTCTAGCACTGGAGTTTGTAGGCTGTTGGGTAGAGCTGTGTTTTGGTGCTGCAATGAGGACCTCCAGGCGACCTCACTCCAGTTAATATTCCCTGGGGTCTCAGGTTCTCTGTTAGTCCAGTGGTTTAGATTCAGTGCTCACACCACACGAGCTCTGGCCCCAACCCTCAGCTCGTGAACCAGGATCCCACAAGCTGCACGGGGTGGCAAAAAAGAAAGAAAAAAAGAAATGGAGCAGAACAATAACAAAGAGTAAAAAATAAAATAAGGTTAGAAACCTAATAGATATTTTAGGAAGAATAAAAAAATAAAAATATAGATGAAACAACAACCAGAAGGTAAAACAGAGCCACTATAGTGAAAAAGAGGAGAAAAAAAGAAAAGCTGGAAAAGGCCTTGGCTGTGGGGGGGCAGAGCTTAGGCAGGGGCAGCCATTAGGTGCTGGTGGAAGGCCTATTCTTAGGACCCACAGGGCCAGGAAAGGCCCTGGGGCATGGGGGATGGCGCTTAGTCTCAACACAGCAGGAGGAGGGGCCCAGGAGTGCCTCTGGCCTTGGAAGGCAGAGGACCAGGTCCAGGACCCCAACAGGCTCACTGCACCTGAGTGGGCAGAGGAAACACTAGGCACATTCCTCCCTGTTCCTCTGATCCCAGAGGGCCCTTTCCTGTTGGCCTCTCTTCTTACCTCCCCTCCCTCCTATGTTCCTAGGACCCACACAGCTGGAGGGGCCCCCAGAAGTCAGGGGACCAGACCCGGAAGCCCAACAGGCTTCCCGGCTGAGTGGGTGGGGGAAACGCTATCCATGCCTCCCCTGATCCTCTGATCCTGGAGGGCCCCTCCCCATCCGCCTCTCCTCTTCTCCCACCTCCCTTTTACAAGCCTAGGACCAACGCAGCCTAGATGGGGCCTAGGAGGACAGGGGACCTGGCCCGGGAGTGCAGGTTTCCCAGGGCCCGATTGGGTAGGGGAAATGCTAGGAGCTCTCCCCTCTAATCCTCTGAGCCCCCAAGGGCCCCTCCAGGCATGGGAACTCCTCCCCCCTCCCAGCCACACTTTAGGGGTGCCAGTTCTGTCCAGCATCCACTTCTTCTCTCCCCACACTCCCCCCACATCCTACCCAGTCGCTCGGCAGTTCCTCCCATCTCCTTGGGCATTGAGGTCCCCCACCAGCATATGGCAGGCACCCTAGTTGTGGGGGGATGCAAACTCTATGTCCTCCCCCACCACCATCTTGACTCTGCCCCCCCATTTCTCAAAAGGCTGGTTTGTGGTGATAAATTCCTTTAGCTTTTCCTTCTCTGGAAAAGAGAAGGAAGAGCTAATTCTGACAAATAACTATGCCAGGTAGAGCATTTTTGATTGGCAGGGTTTTTTTCTTCCAACACTTTGAATACATTGTTCCACTTCCTTTTGGCCTACAATGTTTCTGCTGAAAAATCTACTGATGGTCCTTTGGAAGTTACCTTTTATATAACAAGTTTTTTGTTTTTGTTTTTGGTTTTTTTTTTAATGTCTTGCTTCTTTCAAGATTCTCTCCTTGTCCTTAACATTTGACATTTAATCATAATGTGTCTTGGTGTAAGTCTCTTTTGGTTCATCATCTTTGCAACTCTTTGTTCTTCTAGGACCTGGATGTCAGGTTCTTTCCCACGTTAAGGAAGTTTCCAGCCATTATTTCATCAATTAAGTTTTCTGCCTCATTCTCTCATTCTTCTCCTTCTTGGACTCATGATGTGAATGTTGATCTGCTTGTTTTCCCACAAGTCCCTTAAGCTATATTCACATTTTTCATTCTTTTTTTCTTTCTGCTGCTGTGATTGTGTGAGTTCCACTGCCCTGTCTCAAGTTCACTGATGCTTTCTTCTGCTTCATCTAGTCTGCTGTTGAATTTTTTCTTTTTATAAATTTATTTTATTTTATTTATTTTTAGCTGCATTGGGTCTTTGTTGCTGTGCATGTGCTTTCTCTAGCTGCGGAGAATAGGACCCACTCTTCATTGCAGTGCATGGGCCTCTCATTGCAGTGACTTCTCTTGCTGTGGAGCATGGGCTCTAGAGCACAGGCTCAGCGGTTGTGGCCCATGGGCCCAGTTGCTCCATGGCATGTGGATCTTCCCAGACCAGGGCTCGAACCCATGTCCCCTGCATTAGCAGGCAGATTCTTAACCACTGCACCACCAGGGAAGCCCCTCTTTAAGTTTTAAATTGTATTTTTCATTTCAGTTATTGTATTCTTCAGCTCCGTGACTTCTCTTTGGTGTATTTTCTCTCTTTGTTGAAATTCTCACTTAGCTTATCCATTCTTCTTCTGAGTTAAGTGAGCATTTTTATGACCATTATTTTGAATCCCTTTATCAGGTAAGACATTTATCTCTATTGCATTCAGGATTTTTTCCTGAGGTTTTATCTCATTCCTCTGTTGGGAACATATTCCCATTTCCTCATTTTCCTTAACTCTCTGTGTTGGTTTCTGTGCATTATGCAAAACAGCCACCTCTCTCAGTCTTGAAGGAGTAACCTCACGTAGGGGATAAACCTTATTTTTCAACCCTACTCTAGCACTTTGTTGTCTCTCAAACCTTGGTGATTTTCTAAGTAGCCTTTACTTTTAATGACTCTCAGTAGTTCAGGATGTGTTAAAACCTTTTAGTGTCCCAAAGGGGACAATCTGGGTTATCACCTAAATTCAGGCTAATTGGAAGCCAGACCCTCAGGCAGCAAATATACCTTCTTCAAAGAAGACTTAGAGATGAACATTTCTGTCTGCTCCCTCTGCACTGAGCCGAGGGTTGATAACCAGTTAATCACTGTTTCTTTCTTTGCTACAGTCCCATTTAACTAGTTAGCACAAACCTTGCTGGCCAACAAACCAAGGCAATAAAGGGGTGTCACCTGGGTAGCAGCTGCAAAAGCCAGGGTACCAGACATAACAACTAGGGTATTAGGCATGTGCATATGCTCCCCTCCAGGAGATTCTGGCACTCTGGAATGCAGCAGAGGGAGTGGGCAAAGATAGAACCCACACTCCCAGGTCTCTGGAGACGATTCCAGTGAGGCCTTAACTGTGTGTTTAATTAGAAGCCTGTCCCTTAGCCCACAGCTATGAAGATAAGCTAGTAGGCCCCTTTCACAGAAAGACTGGGCTCCTCAGTCTGTTGTTTCTCTGCCGTGTCCTTAGAGTGGTAGCTATTTGAGAACTCTTTCTCCATTTGTTTTAGTCCTGTGGATCCTGTGAGCACAAGCCCTGTTAACCACCAGAACAAGGTGATCTAGAGGTGTTCCATGGGTGGCAGTCAGAAAAATTGGGTTGCCAGACAAAAATACAAGCTCCTTTCTGGGGAAGGAGAGAAAGAGGGAGAGGGAAAATAAGGTCCCCTCTGGCCTCCATCTTTGGGGGAATATTTCATTAGGCTTCTATATGTGTTTTAAATTAAATGCCTACCCGTCGAGTAGATGCTTTCAGGTAACAAGACTTTTTCACCAAAAGTCTGGGCACCTCTCCATGGCCTGCTTCTGTGCTGGTCCCTAGGGTGGGTGAGTCTGTATGTGAGTCATTTAAGAACTGTTTTCTGAGTTTCCTACAGACTTGTGAGTCTCATGAACAGAAGTCCCATTGGCTTTCAAAGCTAGATGTGTTGAGGGATCATCGCTCAAGTTCAGGTCTTAAAACATGGGATGCCAGATGTGGGGTTTAAACCTTTGCTTCTCAGGGAGATGCTCAGGCTTGTGAGTTCCTTAGAGACTTGATTTGCCATGCCAGGGGGTGGAGTTTATGGCAATATTGTGTCTCAGCCTCTCCTATCTGCTTTGATGTGGGTTTCTTTTCATTCACCTGATATGTAGGAGTTGCTCAGCTATTTTGACGGATTATTTTCCCAGAGGAAATTGTTTTGTATGTAGCTGAAGTTTCAGTGTGTCTATGGGAGGAGAATCCTCTTCCATCACCCCCTCCTTGCAATGATTTATTAAATATTAGCAGTCATATATTAAATATCTACTAGAATAGTAATTCTTCATTTTTAGTATAGAATTTGATCACAAAATAAATTTATAAAATGTATGAGTTACATATAATATTTATTAAACCATATCTTTTTACCTAATTAAAGGCATTTTTTAAACATTTTGTGGGTGTCCAAATATGTTTATCTAAATAGATATAAATTTAAGAGAAAGAAATTACTGTATAACCCTTATCTGCACCTTCATGTTTCTACCATGGTATTTCCAATAAATAATTTACAAAGATATTTTCCTATACCAGCCATATTAACTAGTTAGATGGGCTATATTATTTTAATATACTAATAATACAATCTTATTGTGTTCTCTAGAAAAATGATTCTGAACTGGTAGTAGTGAGAAAGTAAGGATATCCTACATCCATCTTAAATTTTAATAATGCAACTATGCAAATGTATACAAAATTTTCACACATTTTCTGGGATTCATACATACTGATCTCTAAGGATGTGTTTGAAAAATGTTATCAGGCAATGCACTGTTTACCTGAGAGTGAGAGAGAAGAAAGACCATAACAGCTGTATGAATGTCCCAGATGCTATGAATAATAAACATTTCAGAAGTGAATAATAGAAGGCAGTAGGCCTTGCCTTCCTCAGATGATTTAATAACATACTGCAGGCCTTCTAGGGGAGGGGTGCAAAATAGGAGTTATCTTCCCTGAATTACCTAGAATATATAGCCACCATGGAAATTTACATTTTCTTCTTTAATCATTTATTAAATGACCTCAATTTGAAAAGATTTGTACAAGTTGATGTAAAATAGATTTTAGTGTACTTCCATTCATCAAAGCTGAATAAAGTAGTCAATCTCATTGTAACTGGACTTCTGACAAGTGAAAAGACTCGTGAAAATTGACTACAGTGAAGATCAGAATGTGAACTGTGAACAAGAACACAAAGACGTGAAGACAGTTGAAAAATTAACAAAATATTTATCAATGTTGACAATACAAAGCTGTCCTTGTAGCTAACATTTCAACCTTGGGAAATTAAGTTATAATCTATTAATGTTTTATGAATAAGATGGATGGTGATCTTGATAGCAAATCTAATAGAAGCCTAGTTTGGCAAAACAATTACTATCCAAGATAGTCAAGTTTAAAAGCAATGGCTTCTAGTACAGGAAATAGCTCAAAATCCATGAGAAATAGTCTATGAGAGTGCTAAGTTAGGAACCGTTTCCAAGAAGTAAAGGACTGATTAAGTGTGTGTACCACGTGACCCTAATATTTTCCTATTTCCATCAAATGTAATATCTTTGCAGCTTTCTGTTGAAATGAATAAAGATTATTTACCACAAGAAGAAACTCACATAAAGAAAGGAATAAGAAAAATGTACAACCTTAGCTCTTTTTCTTTGCTGGATGTTTTACTGTAAGTTTATTCTGTGCTATATTTTTAGGGAATGACAATACATTAGCTCACATACAATACTATAGCATTTTCTCTTGAAGAGTAAAGTATGGACAAATGTCTCCTTGAGTAGAACATCCTGGGTAATACCCACTTCCACTCATCAATTATTGTCTATATTGGGGAATTATTAAAAAAGTATTCTGTTTGGCTGAACTTATTGTACATCATAGGTACATATGAAAAACAGGAAACAATGTGTGTAAAAGTGTTTTGTAAACTTTAAAGTGTCATACAAATTTATTTATTAGAAACAATAACTGGGGATGACATCTTACCCTCCCACATATTCCCATCTGGTTTTTTTTGTTTTGTTTTTTTAATTTTTGGCTGTGTCAAGTCTTAGTTGCGGCATGTGGGATCTTCATTGAGGCATGCGGGATCTTTTGTTGCAGCACATGGGCTCTTCGTTGTGGCACTTGGGCTTCTCCTTAGTTGTTGCGTGTGGGTTTTCTCTTTCTCTAGTTGTGGTGTGCAGGCTCCAGAGCACATGGGCTCTGTGGTTTGTAGCATGCAGTTGGGGCATGTGAGCTCAGTAGTTGTGGCACTTGGGTTAGTTGCCCCACGGAATGTGGGATCTTAGTTCCCTGACCAGGGGTTGAAACCACTTGCCCTGCATTGCAAGGCAGATTCTTTACCATTGGACCACCAGGGAAGTCCCCTATTATCATCTGTTTTTAAAAATATTTTCATACACTCTTTCTTGCCTTAAATTGAGAAACAAATTTTGGCATTCTGTAATATTTCCAGTAAGAATTTTTATAAGTGTTTAAAGTGTTTAATAATATATAACACTATTCTAGCATATTATCCCACTACTGATAGACAAAATTATGACATAAATCATTTGATTCTTCTTAGTCACTGTTCAAAATATGCACAAGTTCTTCTTTTTATTGACAGTTTAAATAAATATGGCAAAGTTGAGGAAAGTGGTATGTTTAAAAACTGCATTCACTAAGAATTTTAATTACAAAGGATAATGGAAATGTGAATAATTCATAAGTGTCTAGTGATTTTGTGGGTGTAGATAATATAATTACTAAAGATGCTTTGTTTTGTAGAAAAAAGAGGACAGATTCATAATGAGGTGCCAATATTACATTCTTAGATGTTCTATCATTAGCATTATTAATAACAGAGCCTTGTATTTATGTAGCAGTATCATTACCTTCATGTTCACTTTAAAGATTTTTTTTTAAAGAAAGAAAGAAAGAAAGAAATCTGCCCCTGTACTTTCTGTCTCTGGGCTTCAGGCTACTGCGACACTGCTTAAATGATGTAAAAGTAGTAAGGAGGAAATTTTGCTTACAGATGTTAGTGTATCCCAGAGTTTCTAAGAAAGCATTGAGCCCTTTATCAGTCAGGATTCTCTAAAGAAACAAAAGCAATAGGATATAGATATACAAATACAGATATATACATAGAGAAATATATAGATTTATTTTAAGGAATTGCCTCACAGTTGTGGAAATGGGTAAATTCAAAATCTGTAGGTCAGGCTGGCAGGCTAGAAATTCCAGTAAGAGTAGACATTGAGATCTTGAATCCAAAATCCACAGAACAGATTAGGAGGCTAGAAAGTCAGGTAAGCTTTCTATGTTACAGTATTGAGAAAGAATTCCCTCTTCTCCAGGAAGCCTCAATTTTTGTTCTTATGGCCTTTAACTAATTGAAAGAAGCCCACTCACATTATCAAGGGTAATTTGATTTACTTAAAGAAAAGTGATGATAAATGTTAATCACATTGACAAAATAGTTTTACAGAAGCATCTAGAGTAGTGTTTGACCAAACAGCAGGGCACCATAGCCTAGCCAAGTTGACACTCAAAACTAACCATCACAAGTTGTGATGTTAAGTATTTGACTTTTACTTTGTAATCTTAATTAAGAGATAATTGAAAGATATTTAGAGACCAACAAGGCAAGAAAGTAATATATAAAATTTCTTATCTAAAAATGTAAATGATGTTGACTAGAACCTAACTGAACTAGTTGTGACAGGTATTAAGACATCCTTGATGATTATTTTAAAAATGATTTGAAGTCAATGAATTTGGACAAGATATGACAGGAATCTACTGCTTAAAGGAAATTCTTCTCTAACTTTTTATTCAACTTTCCATGATAGCTTAAAATAGGTGTGCAAGTCATAACACTATGCAAAGAAAAGCAATTATACATACCTGTAATGATGTGTTACCATTTTTCCTTTCAGTTTTTTTAGGATATAATTGACATACAGTATTATAAAAGTTTAAGGTATGCAGCATAATGATTTGACATAAATACATCTGAAATGATCACCACAATAAGTTTAGTGAACAACCATCATCTCATACAGGTAAGAAAAAAATAATATTTGCTTGTGATGAGAACACATGATTTTCTCTCAACAATTTTCATATATAATACACAGCAGCATTAATTATATTTATCATGTTGTACATCACATCTCTCATATTGTACTTATTAATATTACAACTAGAAATTTGTACCTTTTGACTAACTTGATCCACTTCATACTCCTCCCACCCCCTATTCTTTTAGTTTTAAATTTTTATTTCATATTGGAGTATAGTTGATTAACAATGTTGTGTTAGATTCAGGTGTATAGTAAGCTGATACAGTTATACATATGCATTTATCCATTCTTTTTCAAGTTTTTTCTCATTTAGGTTAATACAGAATATTGAGCAGAGTTCCTGTACAATACAGTAATTCCTTGTTGGTTATCTATTTTATATATAGCAGTGTGTACATATCAATATATCTATATATAATATAGATATATTGATATGTACACACTGCTATATATAAAATAGATAACCAATCCCAAACTTCCAACCTATCCCTTTCCCCCTGGTAATCATAAGTTCACTCTGTAAGTCTGTGAGTCTGTTTCTGTTTGTAAATATGTTCATTTATATCCATTTTTTTTAAATCCACGTATAAGCAATATCATATGATATTTGTCCTTCACTGTCTGACTTACTTCACTTAGTATGATAATCTCCAGGTCTATCCATGTTGCTGCAAGTGGCATTCTTTCATTCTTTTTAATGGCTGAGTAATATTCCATTGTATATGTGCAACATCTTCTTTATCCATTAATTTGTCAATGGACATTTAGGTTGCTTCCTTTTCTCGGCTATTGTAAACAGCACTGCAATGAACATTGAGGTGCATGTATCCTTTTGAACCATGTTTTTCTGTGGATATATGCCCAGGAGTGGGATTGCTGGATCATATGGAAGCTCTATTTTTAGTTTTTTAAGGAACCTCCATACAGTTTTCCATAGTGGCTGTATCAGTTTACATTCCCACCAACAGTGCATGAGGGTTCCCTTTTCTCCACATCCTCTCCAGCATTTATTTTTTGTAGACTTTTTGATGAGGCATTCTGACTGGTGTGAGGTGATACATCATTGTAGTATTCATTTGCGTTTCTCTAATAATTAGCCATGTTAAGCATCTTTTCATGTGCCTCTTGACCATCTGTATGTCTTCTTTGGAGAAATGTCTATTTTGGTCTTTTCCCCATTTTAAAACTGGGTTGTTTGTTTTTTTTTATATTGAGCCTCATGAGCTGTTTGTAAGTTTTGGAGATTAAGCCCTTGTTGGTAACATCGTTTGAAAACATTTTGTCCCATTCTGTGGGTTGTCTTTTCATTTGGTTTATGGGTTCCTTTGTTGTGCAGAAGTTTTTAGGTCCCATTTGTTTGTTTTTGTTTTTATTTCCAATTACTGTAGGAAACAGATCAAAAACGGTATTGCTGCAATTTATGTCATAGAGTATTCAGCCTATGTTTTCCTCTAAGAGTTTTATAGTATCCAGTCTTACATTTAGGTCTTCAGTCCATTTTGAGTTTACTTTTGTGTATGGTGTTAAAAAGTGTTCTAATTTCTTTTTTTTACATGTAGCTGTCCAGTTCTCCCAGCACCATTTATTGAAGAGACTGTCTTTCCTTCATTGTATAGTCTTGCCACCTTTGACATAGATTAATTGACCACAGGTGCATAGGTTTATTTCTGGGCTTTCTGTCCTATTCTATTGACCTATATTTCTGTTTTTGTGCCAGTAACATACTGTCTTGATGACTGTAGCTTTGTAGTATAGTTTGAAGTCAGGGAGACTGATTCCTCCAGCTCCGTTTTTCTTTCTCAAGATTGCTTTGGCTATTTGGGGTCTTTTGTGTCTCCATACAAATTTTAAGATTTTTTGTGCTAGTACTGTGAAAAATGTCTTTGATAACTTGATAGGCATTGCATTGAATCTATAGATCGCCTTTGGTAGAAGAGTCATTTTGGCAATATTGATTCCTCCAATCCAAAAACATTGTATATCTTTCCAACTGTTTGTGTCATCTTAAATTTCTTTTGAACACATTGCCATTGGTATTTTAATAGTGTCTTATAGTTTTCAGAGTGTAGGTCTTTTGTCTCCTTAGATAGGCTTATTCCTAGGTATTTTATTCTTTCTGATGCGATGATAAATGGGATTGTTTCTTTCTCTTTCATATTTCTGTGTATAATTTTGAATTCTGCAACATTACTGAATTCATTGATGAGCTCTGGTAGTTTCTGGTAGCAACTTTAGGATTTTCTATGTATAGTGTCATGTCATCTGCAAACAGTGACAGTTTAACTTTTTCTTTTCCAGTTTGGATTCCTTTTATTTCTTTTCCTTTTTTTTTCTTTTTTTCTGATTGCCATGGTTAGGACTTCCAAAACTATGTTGAACAAAAGTGGTGAGAGTGGACATCCTTGTCTTGTTCCTGATCTTAGAGGAAATGCTTTCAGCTTTTCACCATTGAGTATGATGCTAGATGGAGGTTTGCCATATACAGCCTTTATTATGTTAAGGTATATTCCCTCTATGCCCCCGTTCTGGAGAGTTTTTATCATAAATTGTTGCTGAATTTTGTCTAAAACTTTTTCTGCATCTATGGAGATGATCATATGGTTTTTATTCTTCAATTTGTTGATGTGGTGTATTACATGATTGATTTGTGAATATTGAAAAATCTTTGCATCCCTGGAATAAATCCCACTTGATCATGGTGTATGATCCTTTTAATGTATTGTTGGATTCACTATGCTAGTATTTTGTTGAGGAATTCTGTGTCTATGTTCATCAGTGACATTGGCCTGTAATTGTCTTTTTTTGTCATATCTTTGTTTTTAATATCAGGTTGATGGTGGCCTCATAAATGAGTTCGGCAGTGTTCCTTCCTCTGCAATTTTTTGGAATAGTTTCAGAAGCATAGGTGTTAACTCTTCTCTAAATGTTTGATAGAATTCACCTGTGAAGCCATCTGATCCTGGAATTTTGCTTGTTGGGAGTTTTTAAAATCACGTTTCTGATAACCACAAATCTGACCTCTTTTTCTGAGTTAGTGAATTTGTTTCTGAAATATAATTAACCTACAGCTCTATGTTAATTCCTGATATACAAGATAATGATTCAGTATTTCTATACATTTCAAAATTATCACCACAAAATGTCTAGTTACCATCTGTCACCATACAAAGATACTACATTATTGACTATATACTCCACACAATATATTTCATACCTGTGATTAATTTATTTTGTAACTGGAATTTTGTACCTCTTAATCTCACTCACCTATATCTCTCATCCCTCCACCTGACTCCTCTCGGGAAACCACCTGTTTGTTCTCTGTATCTAGACTCTATTTCTGTTTTGTTGTATTTATTTTTTTTAATTCCACATAGAGATGGATTCATAAAGTATTTATCTTTCTGACTTATTTCACTTAGCATAATACCTCTACGTCCATCCATGTTGTCATAAATGGCAAGATTTCATTCTTTTTCATGGCTCAGTAATATTCCATTGTTTATATGCCATATCTTCTTTTTTTTTCAACATCTCTATTGGAGTATAACTATTTTACCTCATGTCCATGCTCTAGTAGGTCTGTGTTTTATTCCCATCCTACCACTAGTCTCTTCATGACATTTTTTTACTTAGATTCCATAAATATGTGTTAGCATACGGAATTTGTTTTTCTCCTTCTGACTTACTTCACTCTGTATGACAGACTCCAGGTCTATCCACCTCATTACAAATAACTCAGTTTCATTTCTTTTTATGGCTGAGTAATATTCCATTGTATATATGTGCCACATCTTCTTTATCCATTCATCTGTCGATGGACACTTAGGTTGCTTCCATGTCCTGGCTATTGTAAATAGAGCTGCAATGAACATTTTGGTACATGACTCTTTTTGAATTATGGTTTTCTCAGGGTATATGCTCAGTAGTTGGATTGCGGGGTCGTATGGTAGTTCTATTTGTAGTTTTTTAAGGAACCTCCATGCTGTTCTCCATAGTGGCTGTATCAATTTACATTCCCACCAGCAGTGCAAGTGTTCCCTTTTCTCCACACCCTCTCCAACATTTATTGCGTCTAGATTTTTTGATCATAGCCATTCTGACTGGTGTGAGATGATATCTCATTATAGTTTTGATTGCATTTCTCTAATGATTAATGATGTTGAGCCTTCCTTCATGTGTTTGTTGGTAACCTGTATATCTTCTTTGGAGAAATGTCTATTTAGGTCTTCTGCCCATTTTTGGATTGGGTTGTTGTGTTTTTGATATTGAGCTGCATGAGTTGCTTATAAATTTTGGAGATTAATCCTTTGTCAGTTGCTTCATTTGCAAATATTTTCTCCCATTCTGAGGGTTGTCTTTTGATCTTGTTTATGGTATCCTTTGCTGTGCAAAAGCTTTTAAGTTTCATTAGGTCCCATTTGTTTATTTTTGTTTTTATTTCCATTTCTCTAGGAGATGGGTCAAAAAGGATCTTGCTGTGATTTATGTCATAGAGTGTCCTGCCTATGTTTTCCTCTAAGAGTTTGATAGTGTCTGGCCTTACATTTAGGTCTTTAACCCATTTTGAGTTTATTCTTGTGTGTGGGGTTAGGGAGTGTTCTAATTTCCTACTTTTACATGTAGCTGTCCAGTTTTCCCAGCACCACTTATTGAAGAGGCTGTCTTTTCTCCACTGTATATCCTTCCCTCCTTTATCAAAGATAAGGTGACCATATGTGTGTGGGTTTATCTCTGGGCTTTCTATCCTGTTCCATTGATGTATATTTCTGTTTTTCTGCCAGTACCATACTGACTTGATTACTGTAGCTTTGTAGTATAGTCTGAAGTCAGGGAGCCTGATTCCTCTAGCTCCATATTTCGCTCTCAAGATTGCTTTGGCTATTGGGGGTCTTTTGTGTTTCCATACAAATTGTGAAATTCTTTGTTCTAGGTCTGTAAAAAATGCCAGTGGTAGTTTGATCAGGATTACATTGAATCTGTAGATTGCTTTGGGTAGTAGAGTCATTTTCACAATCTTGATTC
>NC_041220.1:44781710-44782136 GCF_002837175.3 Physeter macrocephalus | reverse complement strand
AACTTCCAAAACTATGTTGAATAAGAGTGGTGAGAGTGGGCAACCTTGTCTTGTTCCTGATCTTATTGGAAATGGTTTCAGTTTTTCACCATTGAGAATGATGCTGGCTGTGGGTTTGTCATATATGGCCTTTATTATGTTGAGGAAAGTTCCCTCTATGCCTACTCTTTGATATGGTGTATCACGTTGATTGATTTGCATATATTGAAAAATCCTTACATTCCTGGAATAAACCCCACTTGATCATGGTATATGATCCTTTTAATGTGCTGTTGGATTCTGTTTGCTAGTATTTTGTTGAGGATTTTTGCGTCTATATTCATCAGTGATATTGGCCTGTAGTTTTCTTTCTTTGTGATGTCTTTGTCTGATTTTGGTATCAGGGTGATGGTGGCCTCATAGAATGAGTTTGGGAGTGTTCCTCCC
>NC_041220.1:44699156-44780896 GCF_002837175.3 Physeter macrocephalus | reverse complement strand
TGTAGTAATCTCTAATAATCTTTTGTATTTCTGCAGTGTCAGTTGTTACCTCTCCTTTTTCATTTCTAATTCTATTGATTTGAGTCTTCTCCCTTTTTTTCTTGATGAGTCTGGCTAATGGTTTATCAATTTTGTTTATCTTCTCAAAGAACCAGCTTTTAGTTTTATTGATCTTTGCTATCATTTCCTTCATTTCTTTTTCATTTATTTCTGATCTGATCCTTATGATTTCTTTCCTTCTGCTAAATTTGAAGTTTTTTTGTTCATCTTTCTCTAATTGCTTTAGGTGCAAGGTTAGGTTGTTTATTCGAGATGTGTCTTAAGGTAGGATTGTATTGCTATAAACTTCCCTCTTAAAAGTGCTTTTGCTTCATCCCATAGGTTTTGCGTCGTCGGGTCTCCATGATCATTTGTTTCTAAGTAGTTTTTGATTTCCTCTTTGATTTCTTCAGTGATCAATTAGTTATTAAGTAGTGTATTGTTTGGCCTCCATGGCTGTTAGTATTTGCCTTATGTATTGAGGTGCTCCTATGTTGGGTGCATAAATATTTACAATTGTTATATCTTCTTCATGGATCGATCCCTTGATCATTATATAGTGTCCTTCTTTGTCT
Source organism: Physeter macrocephalus (assembly GCF_002837175.3). NCBI lineage: Eukaryota > Metazoa > Chordata > Mammalia > Artiodactyla > Physeteridae > Physeter > Physeter macrocephalus. Next base: position 44,780,282 of record NC_041220.1, on the reverse strand, counting down.
CTTGTTATAGTTTTTACTTTAAAGTCTATTTTGTCTGATATGAGAATTGCTACTCCAGCTTTCTTCTGATTTCCATTTGCATGGAATATCTTTTTCCATCCCCTCACTTTCAGTCTGTATGTGTCCCTAGGTCTGAAGTGTGTCTCTTGTAGACAGCATATATATGGGTCTTGTTTTTGTATCCATTCAGCCAGTCTGTGTCTTTTGGTGGGAGCATTTAATCCATTTACATTTAAGGTAATTATCGATATGTATGTTCCTATTACCATTTACTTAATTGTTTCGAGTTTGTTCTTGTAGGTCTTTTCCTTCTCTTGTGTTTCTTGGCTAGAGAAGTTCCTTGAGCATTTGTTATAAAGCTGGTTTGGTGGTGCTCAACTCTCTCAGCATTTCCTCATCTAAAGGTTTTAATTTCTTCATCAAATCTGAATGAGATCCTTGCTGGGTAGAGTAATCTTGGTTGTAGGTTTTTTTCCTTCATCACTTTAAATATGTCCTGCCACTCCCTTCTGGCTTGGAGAGTTTCTGCTGAAAGATCCGATGTTAACCTTATGGGGATTCCTTTGTGTGTTATTTGTTGTTTTTCCCTTGCTGCTTTTAATATGTTTTCTTTGTATTTAATTTTTGACAGTTTGATTATTATGTGTCTTGGCGTGTTTCTCCTTGGGTTTATCCTGTATGGGACTCTCTGTGCTTCCTGGACTTGATTGACTATTTCCTTTCCTATATTAGGGAAGTTTTCAACTATAATCTCTTCAAATATCTTCTCAGTCCCTTTCTTTTTATCTTCTTCTTCTGGGACCCCTATAATTCGAATGTTTGTGCATTTAATGTTGTCCCAGAGGTCTCTGAGACTGTCCTCAGTTCTTTTCATTCTTTTTTCTTTATTCTGCTCTGCAGTAGTTATTTCCACTCTTTTATCTTCCAGGTCACCTATCCGTTCTTCTGCCTCAGTTATTCTGCCATTGATCTCATCTTATTTCATTTATTGTGTTGGTCATCGTTGCTTGCTTCCTCTTTATTTCTTCTAGGTCCTTGTTAAATGTTTCTTGCATTTTTTCTATTCTATTTCCAAGATTTTGGATCATTTTTACTATCATTATTCTGAATTCTTTTTCAGGTAGACTGCCAATTTCCTCTTCATTTGTTAGGTCTGGTGGGTTTTTACCCTGCTCCTTCATCTGCTGTGTTTTTTTCTGTCTTTTCATTTTGCTTACTGTGTTTGGGGTCTCCTTTTTTGCAAGCTGCAGGTTTGTAGTTCCCGTTGTTTTTGGATTCTGTCCCTAGGGGCTAAGGTTAGTTCCATGGGTTGAGTAGGTTTCCTGGTGGGGGGACTAGTGCCTCTGTTCTGGTGGATGAGGCTGGATCTTGTCTTTCTGGTGGGCAGGTCCACGTCTGGTGGTGTGTTTTTGGGTGTTGGTAGCCTTATTATGATTTTAGGCAGCCTCTCTGCTAATGGATGGAGGTGTAGTCCTGTCTTGCTATTTGTTGGGCATAAGGTGTCCAGCACTGTAGGTTGATGGTCGTTGAGTGAAGCTGGGTCTTGGTGTTGAGATGGGGGTCTCGCGGAGATTTTTGCCATTTGATATTACATGGAGCTGGGAGGTCTCTTGTGGATCAGTGTCCTGAAGTTGGTTCTCCCACCTCAGAGACACAGCCCTCACGCCTGGCTGGGGCACCAAGAGCCTTTAATCCACATGGCTCAGAATAAAAGGGAGAAAAAATAGAAAGGAAAAAAGAAAGGAAGGAAAGAAGGAAGAATGGAAGGAAGGAAGGAAGGAAGGAAAGAAGGAAGGAAGGAAAGAAGGAAGCAAGGAAGGAAGGAAGGACGAAATGAAGGAAAGAAGGATGAAAGCAAGAAAGGAAGGAAGAAAGGAAGGAAGGAGGGGTGGAAGGAAGGGATGCAGGAAGGGAGGAAGGAAGGAAGACAGGAAGAAAGGAAGGAAGAACGCAGGGAAGAAAGAAAGAGAAAGAAAGAAGATAAAATAAAGTAGGATAAAATAAAGTTATTAAAATAAAAAATATTTATTAAGAAGAACAATTTTATTTAAAAAAAACAAAAAATCGGGATGGTCAGAACCCTGGGACAAATGGTGAAAGCAAAGCTATACAGACAAAATCTCACACAGCAGCACACACATACACACTCACAAAAAGAGAGAAAAAGGGGAAAATAATAATATATTTTGCTCCCAAATTCCACCTCCTCAATTTGGGATTATTCGCTGTCTAGTTAGGTATTCCACAGATGCAGCGCACTTCAAGCTGATTGTGGAGCTTTAATCCGCTGCTTCTGAGGCTGCTGGGGGAGACCTCCCCCTCTCCTCTTTGTTCGCACAGCTCTTGGGGTTCAGCTTTGGACTTGGCCCCGCCTCTGTGCATAGGTTATCCGAGGGCGTCTGCTCTTCGCTCAGACAGGATGGGGTTAAAGGAGCAGCTGATTTGGGGGCTCTGGCTCATGCCCTGGGCGATGGAGGGGCACGGATGTGGGGCGAGCCCGCGGTGGCAGAGGCCGTCGTGACGCTGCACCAGCCCGAGGCGCGCCACACGTTCTCCCGGGGAAGCTGTCCCTGGATCATGGGACCCTGGCGGTGGCGGGCTGCACAGGCTCCTGTGGGGTGCGGTGTGGAGAGTGACCTGTGCTCACACACAGGCTTCTTGGAGGCGGCAGCTGCAGCCCTAACGTCCCACGCCCGTCTCTGGTGTCCGCGCTGACAGCCGCGGCTCGCGCCCATTTCTGACGCTCCTTTACGTGGCATGCTTAATCCCCTCTCCTCTCGCACTAGGAAACAAAGAGGCAAGAAAAAGTCTCTTTTCTCTTCGGCAGCTCCACACCGGTCTCTGGAGCTCCTTTAGGTGGCATGCTTAATCCCCTCTCCTTGCGCCCCAGGAAGCAAAGAGGGAAGAAAAGGTCTCTTGCCTCTTCGGCAGCTCCAGACTTTTTCCCGGACTCCCTCCTGGCTAGCTGTGGTGCACTAGCCCCTTCATGCTGTGTTCACGCAGCCAACCCCAGTCCTCTCTGCCATATCTTCTATATCCATTAATCTATCCTGGTACTTAGGTTGCTTTTATATTTTGTGTATTTTAAGTAATGCTGCAAAGAACAAGTGGGTGTATATATCTTTTTGAATTATGGTGTTCATTTTCTTCAGATAAATACACAGAATTGGAATTGCTGAATCAGAATTGCTGAATCATATTATAGTTCCATTTTTAATTTTTTAGGTACCTCCATACTATTTTCTATAGTTGCTGCACTAAATTATACTCCCACAAATAGTGCACAAGGGTTCCTTTTCCTCCATATCCTTGACAACACTTGTTGTTTTTTTTTTTGTCTTTTTGATAATAGCCTTTCTGAAGATGTGAGGTGATATCTCACTGTGGTTTTGACTTGTATTTCCATGATTATTAGTGATGTTAAGCATCTTTTCATGTGCCTGTTTGCCATCTGTATATATTCTTTGGAAAATGTCTCTTCTGGCCCTCTGCTGAATTTTTAATTGGGTTGTTTGGTATTTTGATATTGAGTTCTTCATATATTTTTTATATTAACCCCTTATTGCATATATTGTTTACAAATCTTCACCCATTCAGTAAACTGCTTTTTCATTTGTTAATAGTTTCTTTCACTGTGCAAGAGCTTTTTAGTTTGATGTAGTCCCATTTGTTTATTTTTGCATTTGTTACCTTGCCTGAGAAGACATATCCAACAAAATATTGCCAAGACCTATGTCAAAGAGTAACAACCTGTTTTCTTCTAGAAGTTTTATGGTTTCAGTATTTACATTTAAGTCTCTAATCCATTTTGAGTTTATTTTTTTTATATGGTGTGAGAAAGAAGTTCAATTTCTTTCTTTTGCATGTAGCTGACCAGTTTCCCAATGCCATTTGTTGAAGAGGCTATCTTTTCTCCATGATATATTCTTGCCTCCTTTGTTGTACATTGACTATATAAGTGTGGGTTCAGTTCTGGTCTCTCTATTCTGTTCCACTGATACATGTGTGTGTTTTTGTACTAGCACCGTACCGTTTTGCTTGCTATAGCTTTATAGTATAGAGTTTGAAAAGAGAGTGCATGATACCTCCAGCTGTGTTCTTCTTTCTCAAAATTGTTTTGGCTATTTGTGGTCTTTTATGTTGCCATACAAATTTTATAATTCTTTGTTCTATGGAAAAGGCCATTGGTATTTTAATAGGGATTGCATCGAATCTGTAGATTTCCTTGGGTAATATTGCCATTGTAATAATAATTTTTCCAAACCATGAACACAGTATAGTTTTCCATTTGTTACTTTTGTCTTCAATTGCTTTCATTAGTATCTCATTGTTTTCTGAATACACATCTTACCTCCTTAGTTAGACTTATTCCTAGGTATTTTTTTTCATTCTAATAGGATTATAAATGGGATTATCTTCTTAATTTCTCTTTCTGATAGTTTGTTGCTAGTGTATACATATGCAATTAATTTCTGTATATTAATTTTGTATCCTGCAACTTTACAGGATTCATTGTTGTTGCATTCTAATAGTTTTATGGTGATGTCTTTAGGATTTTCTACTTATAATATCATGTCATCTGCAAACAGTAATAGTTTTACTTCTTTCTTTACAATTTGGATTCCTTTTATTTCTTTCTGTTTGATTCCTGTGTCTAGTATTTCCATTACTGTGTTGAATAAAAGTGGTGAGAGTGAGCATCCTGGTATTTTCATGATCTTAGCAGAAATGCTTTCAGCTTTTCACTGATGAGAATGATATTACCTGTGGGCTTGTCATATATAGCCTTTATTTTATGTTGCTGTATGTTCCCTTTATATCCATATTCTGGAGAGTTTTTATCATAAATGGATGTTGAATTTTGTTAAAAGCTTTTTCTGTATCTAGTGAGATGATCATATGATTCTTAGTCTTCAATTTGTGAATGTAGTGTATCACATTGATTAATTTGCAGATATTGAACCATCTTTTTTCCTTGGGATAAAGCCAATTTGATCATGGTATATGACCCCTTTGATTTATTGTTGAATTTGGTTTGCTAATATATTATTCAGTGTTTTTCATATATATTCATCAGTGATATTAGTGTACAATTTTATTTTTTTGTGGTATCTTTGTCTGGTTTTGGTATCAGGGTGATGCTGGTCTCATAGAATGAGTTTGAAAGCATTCCTTCCTCTGTATATTTTTGCAATAGTTTGAGAAAGGTAAGTAAGTGTTAATTCTTCTTTAAGTGATTAGTAGAATTCACTCCTGAAGCCATCTGGTCCTAGACTTTTGTTTATTGATAGTTTATTACTGATTCAAGTTCATTACTGGTAATTGGTCTGGTCATACTTTCTATTTCTTTCTGGTTTAGTCTAGGGAGATTGTACTTTTCTAAGAATTTGTCCATTTCTTATAGGTTGTCCATTTTATTGGCCTATAATTGTTTGTAATAATCTCTTAAGATCCTTTGTATTTCTGTGGTATGAGTTGTAACTATCAATCATTTCTGATTTTATTTATTTGGTGCCTCTCTTTTTTCTTGACGAGTCTAGCTAAAGGTTTGTCAGTTTCGTCTTTTCAAAAAATTAGGTCTTAATTTTATTGATCTTTTCTACCGTTTTTAGTCTCTATTTCATTTATTTCTACTCTGATCTTTATGATTGATTTCCTTCTACTACTTTTGTGTTTTGTTGTTTTTTTTTAAATTCCTTTAGGTATAAGTTTAGGTTGTTTATTTTAGACTTCCCTTGTTTTCTGATGTAGGTTTCTATCTCCGTAAACTTCCCTCATAGAACTGCTTTTCCTGAATCCTGTAGATTTTTGGATTGTTGTGTTTTTGTTTTCTTTTTCTCCAGGTATTTTTTTTTTTGTTTCCTCTTTGAGTTCTTTAGTAACCCATTGGTTGTTAGTATCATATTGTTTAGTCTCCATGTGTTTTGGGGTTTTTGCAGTTTTTTTCTTTTGTAGTTGATTTCTAATGGTATGCCATTGTGTTTGGAAAAGATCATTGATATGATTTTGGTCTTCTTAAATTTACTGAGACTATGTGTTACCATTTTATATTCAGGCTATCTTAGTCAGTTTGAGCTGCTATAACAAATTACCATGGACTTGGTGGCTTAAACAACAACATTTATTACTCACAGTTCTGGAGCCTGAAATGTTCAAAATCAAAGTTCCACCTGATTCAGTGTCTGGTATGGACCCTCCTGGTTTGCAGACAGATGCATCTTTTGGTATCCTCATATGACTGAGAGTGAAAGAGCATGTCAACTTTTTGTTATAAGTACACTAATCACATCATAGGGGCTCCACCCTCATGACTTCATCTAAACCTAACTACCTCCCAAAAGCTCCACTTTCACATATCATCACACTGGGGATTAGGGCTTCGGTGCAGACCAAATAAATCTTGATTCCATTTGGCAGATGTCTTTCACAAGCTTGATGACTTCATTATTCATCTATTTATTTCCCTTTCAATCTTGTTTTGTTATAAAATTGGTAGATGTGCATTCCAATCTTTCATGGAAGGTGTTATGATGGAGAATTTTGCTTCTATCTTTTAGATTATTACAATATACTTTTCTCTTTAGGAACAATAAAATTGGTGAAAATCCAACCAAAGAGTTGAGCAATAAAAACAGAAACTGCTTTTCATGTAGCATGTGATACCCTATCACCTTATTTGCTCAAACTTCATCTATACTATCTTTTATTATCTTTTTAACTTTCACCTCCAATAGGGATAATGGAGATAAGATGTAAAATATAAGAACACATTCAATCAATCATCAGTTCAGTTAGTCAGTCAAAGTGAAGATTCAGAAATCTTTGTGAGATCTAAATTTGTTGCTGTTTACAGCATGTCAAAATTTGACAAATTGAACTAATAGCTTAAAGCTTTTTATACTATTTCTATTTCCACTACTTTTTTTAGTTCCTGCTTAGTTACTAACATTTACAAATATAATTTGAATACTTAGCTTTTGCTTTTTCCAAACTGTTGCATATTTTAACCATGACAATGTAGCAACAAATCTCTGGTACCTCATTAGACTTCTTCTAATTAGATTCACTTTGGCTGTTTGTAGATTTCAGGAGCTTTTCAATACTAAATTACTTTTCATATACAGGCCAATACAACCTCGTGTCTTGAGGACTTTTTAGAAATGGTAAATGCATAAAACAATCCTTTGAAAAATCATAGAAAATAAGGTCAACAGGTCCCACTGATCTGGATATAGCAATTTTTTCTAATTACTACTCTTTAATCTACTTTTTCAAATGACAATTTTTTAAGCTATTTCTCACTTGTCTACAGTTTAATGAGAAAATTGACAAATAACATGACAGTACTGTTCCCTTTTACCATCATCATTAATGTTCTTACATTCTGGAGTATTTCTTTCTTTGTTAGACTATTTCCCCTGAGTATGTGTAAATGCTTTTTATTATAATCTTAAAAGCCATTTATGAACAATAAAGTCATTCTATATTTAGATTTTTACTTCACTGTGCTTTCTTACACTCTAACTCTTTATATTGTTTCTTTTCATGTCTTTCCTCCATTTTCAGAATATCTATTCCCCTTTCCTTCTACAGCAGCTTTTTGATAAGTCACTTTTTTAAAAGTGAAATTATAATTTAATCTACTCATAATATAGTATATTTTATAATGTAATATCTTTCTAATTTTCTAGATTTCGGTACTTTACTTTGTTACACATTATAAATGCCTTAATTCCCCTAACTTTCTCTAATTGAAGTCAAATATTATTTCCTCTGATACTTAAAATTAATGTTCTACTGTGTTAAAAACAAAGTAATTTCTGGTGCAAAGCCTATTTTAAAATTTGCAATCATCAGGCTTCTATAATCATAAGTTTAGCAACCTATTTGGTATACTAGATTTAGTTGTGTTTGTTATCCAAAATACGTAATAATATAAACTATTATATTCCGTTGAACAGCAGTCAGTACAAAATATTTTCCAAACTGTGTTTCTCATGCCTTTGTTACAATTAAATAAGAGATAATATCCACATATGTTTATTCATATGTCATTCTTTCATTAAGCAACCATTTATCAACTGTATGCCTGAACCTGGTCTGTATTTGGGAGACAAATGAGACACAGGAAAAAGCTCCTAATCTCACAATGAAGTGGAGAAAGACAAAATAATTTACAAATATAATGTATATTCTTTAATGAAAGGAAAGCAAGGTGAAATGATAGGGAGTGACTGGGGGGGCTTCTGAGATAAGATGTTTAGGGAGGGATTTTTGGAAGAAGGAACATTTGAGCTAAGATTTCCATAGTAAGTAGAAGACAGTCTTACAGGAGAGTTTCCCAGACTGAGGAAAAGCTAGAATTAAGATCCAATATAGCAAATACTGTTTGCTTAACTATCAGAAACAAAGCTGTGAGTTTGAAGCTTAGTGATTGAAGGCAGATAAGGTACCACATACCCGTCCTAGTTCTACTATCTGAAATAATACATGATCTCTTCTATATAGCATGTCTTCAAATATTTAGATATAAGGGACAGACTCACAATTAATTTCTCTCTCTAGGTACCAGTAAGAAAAATGGAGTAGTAATGAGTGAAGTAATGGGTAAAATAATCTTGAGGGCAGTTTAAAGAATCCCACCATCCCTTGCTGAGAGTTTCTGTGCTCTGTCCTTAAATAGTGGTATGTGAGTGTCTGAAAGGACCAGTAGAATGGAAAAACTCTCAAGTTTGGAAAAGAAAGACATTTTCATGGGATGTACCTGAGGCTGAGTGAACCTAAAATCAAGACAGAAGTTTGTAAAACAGCAGCAGATGCTCAGAGGAGAGACCAATGCCCAAGATCAAGTAAAAATAGTCTATAGCTGAGAAGTGGCTAGGAGAATGGACTAAGAATAATCAGTTCCAACGTTACTGAATGCTGCTTTAAAAAGTAAACTTATATTTGACAACTAAGATTCCCTTGAGAGAAAGAAGGGGAGAAAAAAAATCCTTGAACTGAAAGTGACTAAGGCTCTTACAAGTCATAGCAAATTTCGATAGACTGAAATCATACCAGATACCTTTCTGACCACAATGGTATAAAACTGTAAATCAACCAAAGAGGAAACTGGAAAATTTACAAACATATGGAAACCAAACAACTCACCTGTGAACAATCAATGGGTTGAAGAAGAAATCAAAAGGAAAATAAAAGAATATATCAAAACAAGTAAAAATGGGAACATAACAGATCAAAACATTTAGGAGGCCAAAAAGCAGTTCTGAGACAGAAGTTTAGAGTAATAAATGCACATATCAAGAAAATGCTTTTCAAATAAACAATCTAATTTTACACCTTAAGAAACTAAAAGAAGAAAAACAAACTAAGCCCAAGTTAGCAGAAGGAAGAAGAAAACAAAGATGAGAGTGGAAATAAATTAAGCAGAGATAAGGAAAAGAATAGAAAAAAATCAAAAGATCAACAAAACTAAGAGCTGGTTACATTGGCAAACCTTTAGCTAGACTAACTTAGAAAATGAAAGAAGACTCAAACTAAATGAAAAAGGAGACGTAACTGACACCATAAAAATATACAGAATCATAGGAAATTACTATGAACAATTATATGCCAACAAAAGGGAAAACCAAAAGAAATGGATAAATTCCTAGATACATGTAATTTACAAAGACTGAATCATGATAAAGTAGAAAATCTGAACAGATCAATAACTAGTAAGGAGATTAAGTCAATAATCAAAACCCTCCCAACACAGAAAACCCCAAGACCAGAAGGCTTCACTGGTGAATTCTATCACACATTTAAAGAAGAATTAATTTTAACCCTTATCAAAGTCTTCCCAAAATATGGAAAAGGAGGGAATACTCATTTGACAATGCCAGCATTATCTAGACAACAAAGTCAGATAAGTACACTACAAGAAATATGTAGACCAATATCCCTGATTAATATAGATGCAAAAGTTCTTAACAAAATATTAGCACAATTCAGTGACACATTAAACTTATCAAACATCATGGAATTACCCATCAGATGCAAGGATGGTTAAACATATACAAATCAATAAATGTGAAACATCACATTAAAGAATGAAAGAGAAGAAACTCTCTGGGAAGTTGCAAGATGGCAGAGTAGAAGAATGTGAGCTCACTGCTTGCAAAAACACCAAAATAAAACTAACTAACTGCTAAACAACCACTGAAATAAAAAAAACGCTGGAACCTACCAAAAAGGATACACTGCATCCAAAGACAAAGAAGAAGCCACAATAAGATGGAAGGAGGGGTGCAATCACAATAAAATAAAATCCCATACCCACTTGATGGGTGACCCACAAATTGAAAAACAAGTCACAGAAGTTCTCCCATGTGAGTGAAAGTCCTGAGCCCCCATCAGGCCTCCCAGTCTGGGGGTCTGGCACCAGGTGAAGGAACCCCCAGAGAATCTGACTTTGAAGGCCAGTGGGGTGTGATTGCAGGAATTCCACATGACTGTGGGAAACAGAAACTCCACTCTTGGAGGGTGCACACAAGGTCTCCTGTGCCCCAGGACCCAGGGAAAAAATCATTGACCTCATAAGGGACTGGGCCAGACCAACCTGCTAGTATTGGAGGGTCTCCTGTGACAGTGGGGGTGGCTGTGGCTCACTGTGAGAACAAAGACACTGGCAGCAGCAGTTCTGGGGAGTACTCATTGGTGAGCCATCATGGAGGCTGCCATTCCAGAGGGACAAGACCTAGCACCACATACCAGTGGGCAGGAACAAGTCCCTCCCACCAGGAAGCCTGCGCAAACCTCTTAGACAGCTTCATCCACAAGAGGGCAGACAGGAGAACAAGAAGAACTACAAGAAGAACTACAAGAACTACAATCCTGCAGAACGGAAACCGCAATCAAGGAAAGTTAAACAAAATGAGACAGCAGAGTAATGTGTCCCAGATGAAGGAACAAGATAAAACCCCAGAAAAACAACTAAGTGAAGAAGAGATAGGCAATCTACTGGGAAAAAAATTCAGAGTAATGATAGGGAAGATGATCCAGGATCTCAGAAAAAGAATGGAGGCACAGATCAAGAAGACACAAGAAATGTTTAACAAAGACCTAGGAGAAGAACAAACTAAAAGAGATGAACAATACAATAAATGAAATGAAAAATACACTAGAAGGAATCAATAGCAGAATAACTGAGGATGAAGAACGGATAAGTGAGCTAAAAGACACAATGGTAGAAGTCACTGCCACAGAATAAAATAAAAAAAAAAGAATGAAAAGAAATGATGACAGTCTAAAAGACCTCTGGGACAAGATTAAACACACCAACATTCACATTATAGGGGTCCCAGAAGGAGAAGAGAGAAAGGACCTGACAAAATATTTGAAGAGATAATAGCTTAAAACTTCCCTAACATGGGAAAGGAAACAGTCACCCAAGTCCAGGAAGTGCACAGAGTCCCAGGCAGGATAAACCCAAGGAGGAAGAGACCAAAACACATAGAAATCAAACTGACAAAAATCAAAGACAAAGAGAAAATATTAAAAGTAACAATGGAAAAGCAACAAATAACATACAATGGAGCTCCCATAAGGTTATCAGCTGATTTCTCAGCAGAAACTCTGCAGGCAAGAAGGGAGTGGCATGATATATCTAAAGTGACGAAAAGGAAGAACCTACAGCCAAGAATACCCAGGAAGGCTCTCATTCAGATTCAAAAGTGAAATGAAAAGCTTTACAGACAAACAAAAGCTAAGAGAATTCAATACGACCAGATCAGCTTTGCAACAAATGCTAAAGGAGCGTCTGTAAGTGGAAAAGAAAAGGCCACAACTAGAAAGATAACATAAAGGTAGGAAATCATCTACACACAAATATAATATCAAAACCAGCAATTGTGAGAAGAGAGCACAAATGCAGGATATTGGAAATGCATTTGAGATTAAAAGATCAGCAGCTTAAAAAAATCTTGTTTATATATAAACTCTTATATCAAAACCTCATGGTAATGTCAAACTGAAAATCTACAATAGATACAAAAACAAAAAAGAAAAAGCAATCCAAACACAACACTAAAGATAGTCATCAAATCACAAAAGAGGAAGGGAAGAACAAAGACCTACAAGAAAATCCAAAACAATTAAGAAAATTGTAATAGAACATACATAGTGATAATTACCTTAAACATAAATGGAATAAATGCTCCAACCAAAAGGCATAGACTGGCTGAATGGATACAAAAACAAGACCCATACATATGCTGTCTACAAGAGACCCACTTCAGATCTAGGGACACATACAGACTGAGAGTGAGGGGATGGAAAAAGGTATTCCATGCAAATGGAAGTCAAAAGAAAACTGGATTAGCAATACAGTAAGTCTCCTACATATGAACCTTCAAGTTGTGAACTTTCAAAGATGCACACTTTCAAAGCATAGGGAGATCAGCTCAGTGCTTTGTGTCCACCTAGAGGAGTGGGATAGGGAGGGTGGGAGGCAGACACAAGAGGGAGGAGATATGGGGATATATGTATATGTATAGCTGATTCACTTTGTTATACAGAAGAAACTAACACACCACTGTAAAGCAATTATACTCCAATAAAGATGTTAAGAAAAAAAAAATCAAGAAGATACAACAATTGTAAATATATATGCATCCAATATAAGAGCACCTCAATATATAAGGCAAATGCTAACAGCCATAAGAAGAGAATTCGACAGTAACACAATAATAGTGGGGGCCTTTAACACAATGATAGTGGAGGACTTTAACACCCCACTTTAATCAATGGACAGATCATCCAGATAGAAGATCAATAAGGAAACACAGGCCTTAAATGACACATTATACCAGATGGACTTAATTGATATTTATAGAGCATTCCATCCAAAAGCAGCAGAATACACATTCTTCTCAAGTGTACACGGAACATTCTCCAGGACTGAACACATGCTGGGTCATGAAGCGAACTTCAGTAAATTTAAGAAAATTGAAATCACGTCAACATCTTTTCAGACCACAAGGCTATGAGATTAGAAATCAAGTACAAGGAAAAAAAAAACTGTAAAACACCCAAACACATGGAGGCTAAACAGTATGCTACTAAACAACCGATGGATCACTGAAGATATCAAAGCAGAAATTTAAAAATATCTAGAGACAAATGACATTGAAAACAAGATGATCCAAAGCCTATGGGACATAGCAAAAGCAGTTCTAAGGGGGAAGTTTATAGGAATAAAATTTTACCTCACAAAATAAGAAAAATCTCAAATAAACAACTTAAACTTACACCTAAAGCAACTAGAGAAAGAAGTACAAACAAAACCCAAAATTAGTAGAAGGAAAGAAATCATAAAGATCAGAGCAGAAATAAATGAAATAGAGACAAAGGAAACAATAGCAAAGATGAATGAAACTAAAATCTGGTTCTTTGAAAAGATGAACAAATTTGATAAACCTTTAGCCAGACTCATCAAGAAAAAAAGGGAGAGAACTCAAATCAATAAAATTAGAAATGAAAAAGAAGTTACAGCTGACACCACAGAAATACAAAAGATAAGAGACTACTACAAAAAACTATATGTCAATAAAATGGACAACCTAGAAGAAATGGACAAGTTCTTAGAAAGATACAACCATACAAGACTGAACTAGGAAGAAACAAAATATAAACATATCAATCTCAAGTACCGAAATTGAAACAGGGATTTAAAAACTTCCAGAGTGGGCTTCCCTGGTGGTGCAGTGGTTGGGAGTCCGCCTGCCGATGCAGGGGACACGGGTTCGTGCCCCGGTCCGGGAAGATCCCACATGCCGTGGAGCGGCTGGGCCCGTTAGCCATGGCCGCTGAGCCTGCGCATCTGGAGCCTGTCCTCCACAATGGGAGAGGCCACAGCAGTGAGAGGCCCGCATACTGCCAAAGAAAAAAAAAAGGGTTTAAAAATAATAATAATAAAATAAAAACTTCCAGAAACAAAAGTCCAGGACCAGTAGGCTTCAAAGGTAAATTCTAGTGAACATTTAGAGAAGAGTTAACACCTATCTTTTGGAAACTATTCCAAAAAATTGTAGAGGAAGGAACACCCCCAAGCTCATTCTATGAGGCCACCATCACCTTGATACCAAAACCAGACAAAGATATTATGATCAAAGAAAATTACAGGCCAACACCATTGATAAACATAGATGCAAAATTCCTCAACAAAATACTAGCAAACCAAATCGAAAAATACATGATCAAGTGGATTTTATCCCAGTGATGCAAGGATTTTTCAATATCTGCAAATCAATCATTGTGATACACCACATTAACAAGCTGAAGAATAAAATCCATATGATCATTTTAATAGATGCAGAAAAAGATTTTGACAAACATCAATGCCCATTTATGACAAAAAAAATCTCCAGAAAGTGGGCATAGAGGGAATATACTTCAACATAATAAAGGCCATATATGACAAACCTACATCTAGCATCATACTCAACAGTGAAAAGCTGAAAGCATTTCCTCTAAGATCAGGAACAAGACAAGGATGCCCATTCTCACACTTTTGTTCAATGTAGTTTTGTAAGTCCTAGCCACAGCAATCAGAGAAAGAAAGAAATAAAAGAAATCTAAAATGGAAAGTAAGAAATAAAACTGTCACTGTTTGCAGATGGTATGATACTATACATAGAAAATCCTAAAGATGCTACCAGAAACTACTAAAGCTCATTAATGAATTCAGTAACATTGCAGGATACAAAATTAATACACGGAAATCTGTTGCATTTCTATACACTAATAACTAAAGATCACAAAGAGAAATTAAAGAAACAATTCCATTTACCATCACATCAGAAAGTAAAAAATACCTAGGAATAAGCCTACCTAAGGAGGCAAAAGACCTGTACTCAGAAAACTATAAGACACTGATGAAAGAATTTAAAGATGACACAAACAGTTGGAAAGATATACAATCTTCTTGAATTGGAAGAATCAATATTGTCAAAATGACTATACTACCCAAGGAAATCTACAGATTCAGTGTAATCCCTATCAAATTACCAAAGACATTTTTCACAGAACTAGGACAAAAACATCTTAAAATTTGTATGAAGACACAAAAGACCCCAAATAGCCAAAGCAATTTGAGAAAGAAAAACAGAGCTGGAGGAGTCACACTCCCTGACTTCAGACTATACTGCAAAACTACAGTCATCAAAATAGTATGTTCCTGGCACAAAAACAGAAATATAGATCCATGGAACAGGATAGAAAGCCCAGAAACAAACCCACACACCTATGGTCAATTAATCTATGACAAACGAGGCAAGACTATATGATGGAGGAAATACAGTCTCTTCAATAAATGGTGCTGAGAAAACTGGACAGCTACATGTAAAAAAATGAAATTAGAACATTCTTTAACACCATACTCAAAAGTAAACTCAAAATGGATTAAAGACCTAAAGGAAGACTGGATACTATAAAATTCTTAGAGGAAAACAGGCCTTACACCTAAAGCAACTAGAGAAAGAAGTACAAACAAAACCCAAAATTAGTAGAAGGAAAGAAATCATAAAGATCAGAGCAGAAATAAATGAAATAGAGACAAAGGAAACAATAGCAAAGATGAATGAAACTAAAATCTGGTTCTTTGAAAAGATGAACAAATTTGATAAACCTTTAGCCAGACTCATCAAGAAAAAAAGGGAGAGAACTCAAATCAATAAAATTAGAAATGAAAAAGAAGTTACAGCTGACACCACAGAAATACAAAAGATAAGAGACTACTACAAAAAACTATATGTCAATAAAATGGACAACCTAGAAGAAATGGACAAGTTCTTAGAAAGATACAACCATACAAGACTGAACTAGGAAGAAACAAAATATAAACATATCAATCTCAAGTACCGAAATTGAAACAGGGATTTAAAAACTTCCAGAGTGGGCTTCCCTGGTGGTGCAGTGGTTGGGAGTCCGCCTGCCGATGCAGGGGACACGGGTTCGTGCCCCGGTCCGGGAAGATCCCACATGCCGTGGAGCGGCTGGGCCCGTTAGCCATGGCCGCTGAGCCTGCGCATCTGGAGCCTGTCCTCCACAATGGGAGAGGCCACAGCAGTGAGAGGCCCGCATACTGCCAAAGAAAAAAAAAAGGGTTTAAAAATAATAATAATAAAATAAAAACTTCCAGAAACAAAAGTCCAGGACCAGTAGGCTTCAAAGGTAAATTCTAGTGAACATTTAGAGAAGAGTTAACACCTATCTTTTGGAAACTATTCCAAAAAATTGTAGAGGAAGGAACACCCCCAAGCTCATTCTATGAGGCCACCATCACCTTGATACCAAAACCAGACAAAGATATTATGATCAAAGAAAATTACAGGCCAACACCATTGATAAACATAGATGCAAAATTCCTCAACAAAATACTAGCAAACCAAATCGAAAAATACATGATCAAGTGGATTTTATCCCAGTGATGCAAGGATTTTTCAATATCTGCAAATCAATCATTGTGATACACCACATTAACAAGCTGAAGAATAAAATCCATATGATCATTTTAATAGATGCAGAAAAAGATTTTGACAAACATCAATGCCCATTTATGACAAAAAAAATCTCCAGAAAGTGGGCATAGAGGGAATATACTTCAACATAATAAAGGCCATATATGACAAACCTACATCTAGCATCATACTCAACAGTGAAAAGCTGAAAGCATTTCCTCTAAGATCAGGAACAAGACAAGGATGCACATTCTCACACTTTTGTTCAATGTAGTTTTGTAAGTCCTAGCCACAGCAATCAGAGAAAGAAAGAAATAAAAGAAATCTAAAATGGAAAGTAAGAAATAAAACTGTCACTGTTTGCAGATGGTATGATACTATACATAGAAAATCCTAAAGATGCTACCAGAAACTACTAAAGCTCATTAATGAATTCAGTAACATTGCAGGATACAAAATTAATACACGGAAATCTGTTGCATTTCTATACACTAATAACTAAAGATCACAAAGAGAAATTAAAGAAACAATTCCATTTACCATCACATCAGAAAGTAAAAAATACCTAGGAATAAGCCTACCTAAGGAGGCAAAAGACCTGTACTCAGAAAACTATAAGACACTGATGAAAGAATTTAAAGATGACACAAACAGTTGGAAAGATATACAATCTTCTTGAATTGGAAGAATCAATATTGTCAAAATGACTATACTACCCAAGGAAATCTACAGATTCAGTGTAATCCCTATCAAATTACCAAAGACATTTTTCACAGAACTAGGACAAAAACATCTTAAAATTTGTATGAAGACACAAAAGACCCCAAATAGCCAAAGCAATTTGAGAAAGAAAAACAGAGCTGGAGGAGTCACACTCCCTGACTTCAGACTATACTGCAAAACTACAGTCATCAAAATAGTATGTTCCTGGCACAAAAACAGAAATATAGATCCATGGAACAGGATAGAAAGCCCAGAAACAAACCCACACACCTATGGTCAATTAATCTATGACAAACGAGGCAAGACTATATGATGGAGGAAATACAGTCTCTTCAATAAATGGTGCTGAGAAAACTGGACAGCTACATGTAAAAAAATGAAATTAGAACATTCTTTAACACCATACTCAAAAGTAAACTCAAAATGGATTAAAGACCTAAAGGAAGACTGGATACTATAAAATTCTTAGAGGAAAACAGGCTGAACACTCGTTGACATAAATTGCAGCAATATCTTTTTTGATGTGTCTCCTACAGTAATTAGAAATAAAAACAAATATAAACAAATGGGACCTAATTGAACTCAAAAGCTTTTGCACAGCAAAGGAAACCATAAACCAAACAAAAAGACAACCCACAGAATGGGAGAAAATACTTGCAAAGATGATACCAACAAGGGATTAATCTCCAAAATTTTCAAACAGCTTGTGAGGCTCAATAAAAATAAATAAATAAATAAATAAACCCAATCAAAAAATAGGAAGAAGACCTAAATAGACATTTCTCCAAGAAAGACACATAGATGGATGGTCAAGAGGCACGTGAAAAGATGCTCAACATGTCTAATTATTAGAAAAATGCAAGTCTAAACTACAATGAGATATCATCTCACACCAGTCAGAATGGGCATCATCAAAAAGTCTACAAACAATAAATGCTGGAGAGTGTGGAGAAAAAGGAACCCTCCCACACTATTGGTGGGAATCGTAAATTGGTACAGCCACTATGGAGAACAGTATGCAGGTTCCTTACAAAACTAAAAATAGAGCTACCATATGATCCTGCAATCCCATTCCTGGGCATATATCCAGAGAAATACATGGTTCAAAAGGATACTTGCACCCCAATGTTCATTGCAGCACTGTTTACAATAGTCAAGACATGGAAGCAACCTAAATGACCATTGACAAATGAATGGATAAAGAAGATGTGGTACATATGTACAAAGGAATATTACTCAGCCATTAAAAAGAATGAAATGATGCCATTTGCAGCAACATGGATGGACCTGGAGATTATCACACTAAATGAAGTAAGTCAGACAGAGAAAGACAAATATCATATGATATTGCTTATATGTGGATTCTAAAAATATTGACACAAATGAACTTATTTACAAAACAGAAACAGACTCACAGACTTACAGAATGAACTTATGGTTTTCAGGGGGGAATGGCTGGGGGGAGGGATAGACTGGGACTTTGAGATTGACGTGTACTCACTGGTATATTTAAAATAGATAACCAACACAGACCCACTGTAAAGCACAGGGAATTCTCCTTAATATTCTGTAATAATAAATGGGAAAAAAATTTGAAAAAGAACAGATATATGTGTATGTATAACTGAATCACTTTGCTGTGCACTTGAAACTAACACAACATCGTTAATCAACTATACTCCAATAGAAAATAAAATTTTTTTTTAAAGTATGAAAGGTAAAAAAACACATGATCATCTCAATAGATGCAGAAAAATTATTTGCCAAAGTACAACATCTTTTCATAATAATAATCTCAAGAATTTAAGTGTAAAAAACACACTTCAACATAATAAAGGTCATATAAAACAAACCCATGGTTAACATACCCAACAGTGAAAGAATTGCCTCAAGTACAGGAACTAGACAAGGATGTCCACTCTTATTCAACATAGTATTGGGAGTCCTTGCTAGAGCAATCAGGCAAGATAAAGAAATAAAAGGAATCAAATCAGAAAGGGAGAAAGTAAAAGTGTCATTATTTGCAGATGATATGATCTTATACGTAGGAAATCCTAAAGACTCAACCAAAAAAATGTTGGCACTAATCAATGAATTCAGTAAAGTCATAGGATATAAAATTGACATACACATGTCAATTGTGAATCTAGACACAATTTTTGAAAAAGATTGTTCAAATATTCAACAATATTTGAAAAAGAAATGAGGAAAGCCATCCCATTTACAGTAGCATCAAAAACAATACACTCCTTAGGAATAAATTTAATCCAGGAAGTGAAAGAATTGTACAATGAAACATATTTTGATGAAGGAATTTGAAAAAGATACAAAGAGATAGAAAAAATATCCCATTTTCCTGGATCATATTAGTACTGTTAAAATCCATATTACCCAAAGCCATCTATATATTCATTGCACCAATATCAAAATTCCAATGACATTTTTTACAAAAAAAAAATTTAAAAATCTTTAAATTTCATATGGAACCACAAAAGATTCAGAATAGCCAGAGCAATCATGGGAAAGTAGAATAAGCCTGAGGCATCACATGTCTTGATCTCTAACTATACTACAAAGCTATAGTAGATAAAACATTGTGTACTGGCATAGAAATAGAAACATAGACCAATGAAACAGAATAGGGAGCCTGGAAACAACCTCCTACATATACAGTCAACTAACATTTAACAAGGGAATCAGAATACTCAATGCAGAAAGGATAGTCTTTTAAACAAATGGTTCTGGGAAAACTGGATAAACACATGCATAAAAATTAAACTTATATCACTCAAAAAAATTAATCCAAATGAATTAAAGGCTTAAACATAACCTGATACTATAAAATTCCTAGAAGAAAACATAGAGAAAATCTTTTTTTTTTTTTTTTTTTTTTTTTGTGGTACATGGGCCTCTCACTGTTGTGGCCTCTCCTGTTCCAGAGCTCAGGCTCCGGATGCACAGGCTCAGTGGCCATGGCTCACGGGCCCAGCCACTCTGCAGCATGTGGGATCTTCCCAGATCGGGGCACGAACCCATGTCCCCTGCATCGGCAGGCGGATTCTCAACCACCACGCCACCAGGGAAGCCCGAGAAAATCTTCTTGACAGTGGTCTTGCAATGATTTTTTGGATATGACACCTAAAGCACAAGCAACAAAATCAAAAATCAACAAGTATGACTATATCAAACTAAAAAACAATTTGCACAGCAAAAGAAACAATCGACAAAATGAGAAGGCAACCTACAGAATGGGAGGAAATATTTGCAAACTATAAATTAGATAAGGGGTTAATACCCAAATTATATAAATAACTCATACAACTCAATAACAGAAAATAAACTATCTGATTAAGAAACGGGTGGATAAACTGAATAGATATTTCTTCCAAAGAGGACATGCAGATGGACATCAGGTACATGAAAAGATGCTTAAAATCACTAACCATCAGGAAAACGCAAATATTTCACTCTGTCAAATGACTATCATCAAGAAGACAAGAGATAACAAGTGTTGTTGAATATGTGGAGAAAAGGGAACACTTTTACACCGTCAATGGGAATGGTTAGCCACTATGGAAAACAATATGGAGGTTCCTCAAAAAATTAAAATTACAGCACTATAATGATCTATATCATGGTATGATCCAGCAATCCCACTTCTAGGTATATAGCCAAAGGGAATGACAATATCAGATAGCTGCACTTCCATGTCTAATGCAGCATTATTGGATGTATGGATGGCAAAGGAAGATGTGGTATATATATACAATGGAATAATGCTCAGCCATGAGAAAGAAGGAAATCCGGCCTTTTGTGACAAGGTGGATGGAACCTGAGGGCATTATGCTAAGTGATATAAGTCAGATAGAGAGAGACAAACATGGAATAATATCACCTATATGTGGAATCTAAAAAGACCTAATTCATAGAAACAGTAGAAGGATGTTTACCAGGGGCTGGAGGAGTAGGGGAATTGAGTCGATGCCGTTAAAGGTTACAAATGTGTAACCAGAAGATGAATAAGTTCTGAGGATCTAATGCACAGCATAGCGATTGTAATCAACAATACTGTCATATACTTCAAATTTGCCAAGAGATTAGATCTTAAATGTTCTCACCACAAAAAAGAAATGATAATTATGTGATGTGATAGAGGTGTTAGCTTTGGTGGTAATCATATTGCAAGATATAAATTTATCAAATCAACAGGTTGTACACCTTAAACTTACACAGTAACTCAATTACAGTCAATAAAAAAAATATTCCCAGGTGATTCCAAGTGATATCCCAGGTTGAGACCCACTGCCCTTGGGAATTAAGTAATAGGTTCTCAGTATGTTTTCTATGAATTTCCAGTTATGTCATGAATGTACAATATTATAGTTTGAAGCATAATCTCACATTTTCTTGATGAAGTAAGTAAACATGTAGGAGAAGCCTATGTAGTAAGGAACTACAGGTGGCTTTTAAGAACTGCAAGTAAGCTCTAGGATCTGAGGGTGGCCTCCAGCCAATAGCCAGTAAAAAGCCAGGGCCCTCAGTCATAAAACCACAAAGAAAGAAATTCTTCCAAAAACCAAACAAAGCTCAGTTCTGCCAGCAATTGAAGCTCAGCTGAATGAGCTTTTAAGTAGAATATTCCCAGTTGAGCCTCCAGATGAGAACAGTTCCATTGATGCCTTGATTGCAGCCTTGGAAGACTCTGGACAGAATACCCAGCTAAGTTGTTCCTGGACTACTGACTCACAGAAACTATGAGATAATAAATGTGTCTTGTTTTAAGCCACTACATTTGTGATACACTTTTACCCAGCAAAAGATAACTAATACAGGGCTTATGTTGGCATTTTCAGCTCTGTGGCTTATTTGGACATGAATTGTTTGAATTTTTCAAACATAATTTATCTTGATGTTTCCCATTAACTCTGCTAATCAATCAGAACTGTTTTAAAAAATAATAATGATGCAGTATAGAATATTGCTTAAGAGTAATATCACCATGACCTTCACCATGATCCAACTATAAAGAAAATATAAACATAGTATGATAATTCAGTGCTGCTATGCTTAAAATCATGTATTCTGAAATCTACCTATATTTGAGTCTTGGTTCCACTAATTTCTTACCTTCTCTGTGGCTCAGTTTCCTCATTTGTAAATTGGGGAGA
The DNA here is from genome assembly GCF_002837175.3 of Physeter macrocephalus. NCBI lineage: Eukaryota > Metazoa > Chordata > Mammalia > Artiodactyla > Physeteridae > Physeter > Physeter macrocephalus. The sequence goes on along the minus strand of NC_041220.1, from coordinate 44,757,892 downwards.
ATAACAGTAATTATATTCAGGCTTTTCTTTTTTTTTTTTTTTGTGGTACACGGGCCTCTCACTGTTGTGGCCTCTCCCATTGCAGAGCACAAGCTCCGGACGCACAGGCTCAGTGGCCATGGCTCACGGGCCCAGCACCTCCGCGACATGTGGGATCTTCCTGGACCGGGGCACGAACTCGTGTCCCCTGCCTCAGCAGGCGGACTCTCAACCATTGCGCCACCAGGGAAGCCCCCAGGCTTTTCTTTAAGGATTAAATTAGATATCATATATAAACCGTAAATCCTTAATGAATATTAAGTTTATTATTAATGTTGATAGTATCACTATTAGTAATAGTATATCTTATACACATCTATATTCCTTTCTTAAATAGAATGGAAGAACAATATAAATGTTCTTTTTACAATGGCTTTATCTTAAATTGTATACATCACCTAATGTCAAACTTTGAAAATTGTAGAGCCGATAATTTAGTGTTTGGAGAATAATTATGTCCTTTTTCATTATTTGTAACTTTTATTCCACTAACATCACTACTCATTTGTTGCCAATAATAACTAAAAACAGACTAATAAAAACTAAAGAGCAGAAGTTTTAAGTAATAAAAGGATTCATCTATGAGTAGGTATAAAACATAAATCTTTCTTATGTATGTTGCCAACCAATGGCTTTATAAATCATCTTTACTCTTCCTATTAAAATTTTGGCAGTTTGGATGAAAAGACAGACTCCACTATACTTTTGTTTATATCAGCATTTCTTAGACATATTTTTCTAAAGTATAAGCAAGTGGTTTTTTGATTGTTTAAATTCAGCATTGAATGCAAAAGGAAGACTTCTATATTATTTCCAGAAAGATTGAATAAATCTTCAAACATAAGCTGAGTCCTTATAATTTGCTATTAAATTTCAAGTTTCAATGGAAAGAATATGTTTGAGTCCAATTTTCTATCTGATCTTCTCAGTAATGTTACTATGGCAAATTTAATTGACTCAGATTGACGTTATTTCCTCCTCAGAAATACGATGCAATGGAAAAAAATTAATGTAGCTGAATTTCAGTGTTTTGGAGTCGAGATGCCTTCATAGCTATCTAGTGATTAGAGATGTATCACAACTTCTTGGAGGATGTTTCCTCCTTAAGTCAGGAATAAAATACTCTTTGTATTTTGTGTTTTTTTGTTTTTATTTTGTTTTGTTTCTGTTTTTGGTAAGAAATGCATATAAAGTCCCTGACGCATAGGTAATTCAAGAAAATAGAAGCTGTTATTACTAAATATAACTACCAATAATTAGGAAAATGAGACATCAATCCATGACTTTAAGTTCTTATTAACGCTATTTAAAACAGAACCTAATTAAGAGATTTGTAATTTAACATGGGAAGGAGTTGGGGAGTGCTCACAGATCATTTTTTTTTTTTTTGTGGTACACGGGCCTCTCACTGCTGTGGCCTCTCCCGTTGCGGAGCACAGGCTCCGGACGCGCAGGCTCAGCGGCCATGGCTCACGGGCCCAGCCACTCCGCGGCATGTGGGATCTTCCCACTCCGCGGCATGTGGGATCTTCCCGGACCGGGGCATGAACCCGTGTTCCCTGCATCGGCAGGCGGATTCTCAACCACTGTGCCACCAGGGAAGCCCTCACAGATCATTCTTAACCATGATTAGAGAATAAACATTAAAAACATTAAAAACACCATAACAAAATAAGAGAAAAACAAGGGATAATATTTAATGATACTATTCCTCATTGTTGTTGTTTTTTTTTTCACTTCTAGTACCTTCTTACTTATGCTTTCTTGTTTTGTAATTATATAATTCCAAAAAGTTAACTTTCTACATACTGGTACTGCATAGTAGCTTGCTGACAAAGAAAAAGCCATATCTTGTCACCCAAAAGAGATCATATATAAAAGTTAACCACATCTTCATTAGTTCCATTGAGATGACAGATACCAGTGGTGTTGTAGGTAGTTCTTGACTAGGAGTAAAAATTTCAAAACTACAGTTGACCCTTGAACAATGAAGGGGTTAGAGGCACCGATCCTTTATTCAGTCAAAAATCTCTGCATAATATATAGTCATCTCTCTGCATCCACAGTTCCTCCATATTCATGGTTCTACATCAGTGGATTCAACCCACTTTGGATAAAAAATTGGCATATAAGTGGACCCTACAGTTCAAACCTCATGCTGTTCGAGAGAACTATATTCCTATTTCTGATATCAATGACCTAAATGGTTCTGAGGAAAGCCATCTCACTCATCTGGTAAAACTGTAAAAATGTATGTAAAAATAAGTGATAACAGTCATTCATATTCTTATTAATGTCAAATATTTTTCACATCAAGGAAAAAGACCTTAAATTACACCATGTAACAATTAGGTTGAATAAAGAATTTACTTCTTATAATAGTAGTCAAACATTAGAATGACATAAAATTTCTTGGCTGTCTTACAAAACAGATTAGAATCTAAATTGGTGGAAATTAAGCTTTATCAGACAATTATCCAAAATTCTACCTACCTATGACAAAATAGATGTTCAATGTGTTTGTTAAAAATAAACAATGTGTGCTTATTTGTGATTGCTTTAGTTCCTCAGACTAAAAATAGTAATAAAAATTAGCTTCAGGGAAAAATATTAATTTGCTATTTTCTTGTTCTTCCAATTATAAAGGATATAAAATACAATCTATTAGAATATTATTAGCTTAACAAGGACACATGTTAAGGGTTTTTGTTTGTTTGTTGAACACTTACAGCTGTCACTTGTGAAAAGAAAAGGTCATAAGATGATATAAACAACACATGCTCAAAACAAAAAACTAGATATTGCCAAATCTAGATGTTCCCTTTACTATGCAGTAAGAGTTGCAGCAGTAGCTTAAGTTTTTAGTGCATTTTGTATTTAACAATTCTTGTATATAGCTACAGGGCTCAACCACTTTTTTCCAAATAAGGTGTGCACATGTCATGGGAACTGTAATTCCTTGTATATATTATACTTTCGTCCTTATTTGCTGAGGGCTATTCACGATCAACTATAATTAAATTTGAGCTCATCACAAAATTTACAACATTGTATTTTAGTATTCCAGCCTTAACTTAAATCTTCCTTCATAGAAGTATACTTTTACGTACTCATTTGCTTTTGTAAAGCTTTGAAATTAAATATAGTCAATTGTTTAACTTTTATGATCTCCATACAGATCTTGAGATGCGTGTAATCAGTATGAGGTTTTATAAAGATTATTTCCACAATCAGAAAGAGGTAAAAAAAGTAGAATTCATTGCTTTATCATGTTCAGCAAAAACTTACTTTTTTCTAATAAGAAAAACATTCCGTTTCTCTGTTGTGTGTCAAACACAAGTCAATTAAGCAGTTGTATTGTTAATAATAAACAATTTACCAAATATATAGAACAACTACTATGGCATAAACATTGTGCTAGACACTCTTAGCAACATTAACTAGAATTCTATACTTAGTGACTATATCTTTCCAAATTAAAGGTTATAAACCCATTTTTGAAAACAAATAATGAGAGAATTACACACCAGCTGATCCACACTAATGGAAATATTAAAGGAGTTCTTCTAGCATATAGAAAATTATTCCATATAAAACCACAAAGGAGGGAGGGAGGGAGGGAGAGCAACAAAAGAGTACATATGTGATTCAATCTAATATGAGGGTAAATAGGTGGGTAAATCTATTTGCTAGTTAAATAATAGCTTATGGGGTTTAAAAGTATTTTAGAATTAAAGTACATAGCCATAATAACAGAAAAAGGAGGGAAGAAGAGTAACTAGAATTAAATGTGTTCCAAGGTAATACCCCTCGAATTTACTGAGCATAAGTTACATTTGAGATTCTTATAAAACCACAGGCTCTAATTCAGTAGGTCTGGGATGGGGCCTGAGAATTCTGCATTTCTAGGCAAGGACCTGGAAGATGCCAATGTTGTTGGTCCGTGGACCGCACTTGGCAGAGCAAGAGTCTAATGTTCTAGCACAATCTGGAATGTGTTAATATACTATTACATACAATGGTTAAAATTTGTTATCAATGCATATTGTAATCTCCACGGTACTCTCAAAATAGTAGTTATAGAATGTATTAAGTAACAAGGTAATAAAGAGGAAAATATATTAACATAAATCCTAAGTAATCCCAAAAATGTCAAGGAAGGAGAGAAAGTATAGAAAAAGTGGCACCAATAGATAAGAAATAATAAGATTGTAGGTTTAAGTCCAAACACCTATAAAAGGACTAAAATGCCAATTAAAAGACAAACATTTTCACACTGGATTTAAAAACAATACCTAGTTTAATTTTTGTTTTAAGAGACATCCCTAATTATCAGGATACAAATTGGCAAACAGTAAACAGAGGAAAAAGGTGTAAATAATTAATAGAAAATTGACTTTGAAGCAACAGTCATCACTGGAAATAAAAAGAAATCGTTTTTTAATGATATAGGAGCCAATCTACCAGGAAGACACAAAAATTCTAACTTTATAAGCACCTAATATCATAACTTCAAAATACACAAATTAAGGGCTTCCCTGGTGGCGCAGTGGTTGCGCGTCCGCCTGCCGATGCAGGGGAACCGAGTTCGCGCCCTGGTCTGGGAGGATCCCGCGTGCCGCGGAGCGGCTGGGCCCGTGAGCCATGGCCGCTGAGCCTGCGCGTCCGGAGCCTGTGCTCCGCAACGGGAGAGGCCACAACAGAGGGAGGCCCACATACCACCAAAAAAAAAAAAAAAAAAAAAAACCACAAATTAAGAGAATACAAAGAAGATACATTTAAAAGTACAGCAAAAGTGAGGGTTAACATATCTTTTCCAAAAACTGACAAGAGACATAGATGTAAAAGGTTTGAAAAAGTATAACCAAATTAATCTGACATATGGAATGCTGCGCTGAAGAATTTCAGAATGAAAATTGATTTTTAGGGTCCTTGGAACATTTATATTCATTGGCAATTTGTATGCTCAAATAGTGTTATTTAGCAAATTTCAGTATCATGTATTGCACTCTGAAATTAAGCAATAAAACAATAAAAAGATAACTAAAAAACCTCCAAATATTATGAAAATAAGCAATACTGTTCAAATCCATGTTCAAAGAACAGTGAAAAATTTTTTAATTATTAGAATAATCAAAATTTGTGGGATTCAGCTGAATCTGTGATTTAAAAGATATATATACCTTTAAAAAACATATGTCAGAAAGAAATAAGACTAGAAAATAATGAAGTAAGAAATATCTAATAGAAAGAAATCATGCCAAAAGTTAATTTATTGAAACAATAGAATTTTAAAGTCACTAGTAAGAACCAAGAAAAAAAAGGAAAGAGAATACAATATTTTGAATGAGAGTGCCAGACAGTGAAATTAATGAGAGAATATTATGAATAAATTTCTTTTAATAAATTTGTAAATTTGAATAAGATGAAAAAATTTCTAGAAAAATATACAAATTACCAAAACTAATAGGAAATTTAAAAAATCTGAATAGCCCTTTACCTGTTAAAGAAATTGAGTAATTTAATCTCTTCCCAAAAGGTAAACTCCATGTCCAGACAGCTCCACCAGTAAATCCTTACATTTAATGAAATTTTATATAAAATTTGTACAAAATTTATGTAACAATTATTTTATTGTATAAAGCCAGCATAAGAGTGATCTCAAAGCAAAGTGATGTTACAAAAAAAGAAAATTACAGGCCAACTTTTCTCACAAACATACATGTAAAATCATAAATGAATTTTTAGCAAACTCAATCCAGCAATTTTTTGAAGTACAAGAATCCATTATAACAAAATTTTATTTATTCAAGGAATGCAAGATTGTTTAACGAGGCAAGAATGTTTAACCAGGCAAGAATGTCCACCTCCATCACCTCTATTCAGCCTCACAGTCAAGAAAAAGAAATCTGTCATAAAACTTAGGAAGAAGTAACAGTCTTTATTCATAGAGGATATGATTGTTTATATTAAAAATTCCAAACCATCCTAAAAATATTAAGTGAATCACAGTAAGGTCCTAGTATTCGAGGTAAATAAAGAGTAAGAAAATGGTATTTGCTTATTCAAGTACATTTAATTAAAGTCCATTTTTAAAGTGCTGATATGGGGAATAGGAAAATGGTGATGGTCAAGTGTTTTAGAAATGTTAATATTGATGTTGAATGATTAAAGCACTACTGAGATCATGTTCGTGACTCTAAGTGTCTGGTAGATGCAAATGTATTTGGTATTTCATCATTTTTTCCAAAACTATTCTTTCTTTTTTTTTTTTTTTTTTTTTTGCGGTATGCGGGCCTCTCACTGTTGTGGCCTCTCCCGTTGCGGAGCACAGGCTCTGGACGTGCAGGCTCAGCGGCCATGGCTCACGGGCCCAGCCGCTCCGCGGCATGTGGGATCCTCCCGGACCGGGGCACAAACCCGTGTCTCCTGCATCGGCAGGCGGACTCTCAACCATTGCGCCACCAGGGAAGCCCAAAAACTATTCTTTCTTGATCTAACTTCATATCCACTTCCTTTACTCTTTCTCCTTTAGATTAATTCTGCTTAAGGATACATTCAAGTTAACTATATATTCTCACAAAGGATTTAAGATATTGAATGTTGCCTCAAATGCTAAGCTAAAAAAAAAAAAAACCCATAAAATTGTAAATGTTGGCATATAGAGATAAACTATAAAAATATGATAATGGAATTTTCTAATATTATACCATCTCTCACAATACCCAGCAATATATTACACCAAACACTATATGTATTTGATTAATATATACTTGAAAAATAACAAATATATTTTGAATGACTGTCTTTTTACCATAACCCAGGCTGATTCTCAGATCTAGGGAATTCAGTGCCTGTCTAGCTATTAGATGAATCCTACATGAGATAACATTAATAAGGTCTGGTGATAAGTAGTGCATAAAGAGTAAAATTATCAAATTTACAAATAATATTTTCAAGGCATAGGAACCTCTCTGCCAGTGTTGTTAATCTGTAAATACCCAACCATTTGAGAATTTCAGTTTTATGTCATTTCATTTCTTTTCTAGGAGCTCCAAAGATATTTTCTAAAGCCTCTCCCTGTAGAAGGATTCTTAATATTCCTAACACAGTGGAAATGTGTGCTGTGTACTGCAAAATATGCCATACCATTTTCCAAATGCCTTAGACTCACCCCAAATTCTATTTTTCAAAAAAAGTTCTCTTAAGGGGACTTCCCTGGTGATCCAGTGATAAAGAATCTGCCTTACGATGCAGGGGATGCAGGTTCAATCCCTGTTCAGGGAACTAAGGTCCCTCATACCACAGGGCAACTAAGCCCGCGTGCCACAACTACTGAACTTGCATGCCTCAGCTAGAGCCCACGTGCCGCAAACTACAGAGCCCATGCGCTCTGGAGCCTGCGTGTCACAACTAGAGAAGAGAAAACCCGCACTCCATAACTAGAAAGAAGCCCGCACACCACAAGGAAGAGCCCGCGCCGCAACAAAAGATCCCGCATGCCCCAACGAAGATCCAGCATGTGGTAACTAAGACCCGATGCAGCCAAAAATAAATAAATAAATAAATAAATAAATAATAAATCTTAAAAAAAAAAAAGTTACCTTAAATAATTACATCAGAGAGAAAAGTATGGGAAAGAGCTTCCTCTTTGGTTCATAAAGATTATGTTCATTGTTTAAAATTCTTAATAAATATTCCCCTCCCCCAGCACTGATAAACAAGGGGATACCAGAAAAAAGAATCATGTTTTCACATTTTTTCTATGTTTCAAATTAGCATTGCTAAGCTTGCTGAAATTCCTCTTTGCCTTCAAATTATACTCAAGCAGTGTCCCAAAGATGTGACTGCTTCAGTGCTTCCATCAAATGCCTATACCTGTGTACTGTGTTGCTGAAAACCACTGTCACTGGTGTCTGACAGTGTTCCCTCAATCTCAACCCCTAATTTATTCTACTCCCCTTTCACTATAGTGTTCAGATAGTCTTAAGCTATTTCTTAAGAAGAGCAAAGTGGGTCCTGGGGTTTTGTCTTCAGTAATATCCTTAACATTCCACACCTCTTTATTTTTGGATCTCATCATTGCCCTCCCACCAAAGGTTAAATACTGAAATTCTAAAACTCCTCCATTATGGATGATTGGGATAAACTCAATCAGAGTTATAATTAATACATGCATTACAATTCTAGGGCCATGCCTCAGCTAGTAAGGTGAGTGGTTTATACATCATGCCAATTAATCCTATCCTACCTGGAATCATAAGCATTATTCTTAATATATCACCTGCTAAAATCCTAATTCTTTATTTGCCAAATAATAGGGCATCTGGTTAAAATTGCACCATCACTTATTCTTATTCTTGGAGTGGAGAGAATCATAATCTTGAGTACACAGCCTTGGCCACCCTGAGTCCCTCTCCTTTCTTTTAGGACTGTCACATTTAATCACATATTTAAGACTTTATAAAATAACATTATTCTGAATTTGAGAAAACTATGCTAATATTTCTTCAAATGTATATAACATTTTCACATTTATCTGATACTGATGTGTTGGGATTCTCATAATATTATGGTGTAGATATTATCATGGTCACTTTATAGATTAGGAAAGTGACATCAATATAAAAAAGCTGGCAAACAGCAAACCAAGACTCAGAGCCAGGTCTGATATCCCAAAAGCTTTCATTACTTATCTTTTTCTTGTCATGCCTTTTAAGTATAAACTCCAATAGAAGTTACTGTTATGCAAATATGTTTCTTACCACATTTCCTATTTCATTAATTCCAAACTCTTCAACCTGACATACAATGCCACTCTAATTTGACACAGTCTTTCAGTTTTGGAAAATGCTTGAAACAAGGATCTAAAATAGTTTAAACTTGAATCTTCTATTTACTAGCTCTATGACAAGTTACATACAAGAAAATAATTCAATAATAGAACCACTAATATTAAATATGTACACTGCAAATATTGCTATTATTTTTTAACTTAGTATTCATTCCAAACAGATTTTTACTTAGCCAAGCTCATTCCCATGCCTTTCCTAAGTGCTACATTTTTGTCAATCTCCATATTTGTTTTCCCCGCATATCTACCTCAATCTAAATTTTTTCCTATGTGTACTTACAAATCACCTATGAATTTTTGTCAGCTGATGGTGATTTTCCTCCTGAGTTTCTACAACAATTATTTATACAATATTTTATATTATCTGCTGATATTTCTAAGAGTTAACATCTAAGTTCACAAGCACTCAAATTTAGGCTTCTACAATAAGAAGTTTCCCGAGTGCGAGGACTTTATTATTATATCATTTTAATGCCCATGATAGAACAGGGCAGTCATGAAATACTAATAGGCATTTAAAATAAGTACTTCCATTGGATAAATTAATATTTGACAATTTTAAAGCATTATGTTAATATGAGTTTCACTTATGTATTTGTTAAATAAGTTCCATGTTCTTTATCTTTGGTTACCATAATTAACAAATTGTACGTTTTTCTATCTGTAGTTTATAAACACTATTGAGGTGTTTATGAGATTCTATCAAGAAGACATTTATAAATTGCAACTGTGACCTTGATGTAGGGTCACAATATATAACTTTACTACATATCAGTTGTGCAGTTTCTTATTTAATCTGTAATCAACCTGGTCTTCCATCAAAGCATGTGCCTATGGCTGAGGTGGGGAAAATTTCCTGAGTATCTAATTCTGCTTAAAGTTAAATCAATGTGATAACTACATAAGGCTCTTCAACTAGTACTCAATCTTCTTAAATAAAAGAATATTCAGCCTGTCATATAATTTACCCTTAAGTCTGTTTCCTCCCCAAAATGGCCTCTGGGAGTAAGGGTGTGTAGTGTACTGGTGTGTAGCTATGCATCACTGTGAGTTAAGGGAAACTTTATCCTGGACTTTGGTCAGATGCTGCCTGCATCAGCTGGTCTGCTAGACAATGCCACATGTCCTTTTTCTTGCCATTTTCTGATGCTAAAATCTGAAAATGATGAACTTAATGTCTTTTTTTTTTGAACCAGGAAATGCTCCTGAGATATTCCTTTTCAGAAGTGAAACCTTTGGTTTCAGATACCTAAATCTATAACCACGTCTCCTAACCAGCCTAACAGCCTAGAGGTCACCGAGTCTGCTCACATAGCATCACAGCAGACCCAGTAGCTCTTAGCTCAGTTCTCAGTGTCACTGATAAACATTAACTTGGTTGGCTCAGTGGTCAGACTCTGAAATCCTACTTTTGTCTGACTTCTGGGGCTACATCCCAGATTAACATAGAGAAGCTTGAAATTCAGATTCTTTCCAGAGTTCCAAAGAGGAGCCAGAGGTGAGTGAGTGCCCGACCACCTTTGCCCCTTACTCTCCTCTTAATTTCACTTTATACACTTTGTTTCTTTCAATCCAGAGTTAGAAGGGTGGAAATTGAACATTGGCCTGGTTGATCCAATCTCCTACTTCTCTTTTCTTCTCCTTCATAGCACTCCCCAGAGGCATTAATAATTGAGCTTTCTTTAAATGCCTAAACCATCTCCTCTCTCCATACCCTAGCTAAGCTCTAAAAGCATACTGGAGTGTTCCCCTATACTACTGACCTCTGTGCACTTAATACTCCAAGCTAGGTGATAATTGACGTACTGAATAAATGGGGTAAAAGAAATTTGAGAAACCCTCCCTTGAAAGAATATGTAGCTTGAAATATTATTGTCCAATTGCATGATCCTTATTTTGAATGTCAGAAGCTGAATATTACTATTAATAATATACCTATTTCTCTCTTGGAACATTCCCTGTGTTCCAAGTTCTGATCTCCTCTTATTCCTTCCATCCATCCCCACAGATTGATGCCCGGGTAGCCTAATAAAAAGTCCAGTACATTTTACAGAGAAAGGTAAGAAAAGTAGAGTACAATATATTTAATATCACTCCAAATTCTATTAATAATTTGCATTAAATATTATAACAGATCAGTTAATACTTAGGAAAATGACTACAATTTCAATGCAGCCTGCTATCTTTTAGATTTAAGTTCCTTCGTGTATATACAGAACTTCCAAAGCTTATTTAAGTTTATAACTACAATATCAGCTATTGAAAGCACTTTCAAGATCTACTTATTAAGACTAGAAGTTTCTCAGAATACTATTCTTGTACATGTTGAACCAGTTACTTTCAAATCTTAATATTTTGTGCTATTCCTAATGTTCAGTCTCAAAATTCATTTGACCACTTATTTTTAATAGAATACTATTTTAAATTATTAATGAATTCCTTTTGTTTTCTGCTGCCTTGTGTATAATTTTGAAATAGGACATCTAATTGCCATTGAGCTTTTAAAAATTGTCTAAATACTTTACATTTTTAATTTAAATTGCAAATCATTGTATGCTGTTTAAGCCTCTATTTATATAAAATATTATTATCTTAATTAAAGTGCTATGAATCTATACTAATGAGTTCTAATAAACTGGCAGACAAGGTCTTCATACACCATATAAATATGTATGGTTTTTGCTATTCAAAATGATAATACAGCAGGTGTCACATCTTCATTTAAAAGCTAGCTTAAATTTTTTTCAACATATTCTTTTGATAGACTCTAATATTTTAGTTATAAACTCAAACTTGATATTCCTTTTTCAAGTTTTCAGTCTAATTGATCGTGACCTTCTAAATGGCATTATTCTGCCACTGTGTAGGCAATCATGATCACATGGGTGGGGCTAAAGAATTAATTGTCAAGGCAGCATGGAGTTCATGATTTCTTTCCATAGGGAATATTTTTCTCAACTCGGGTTTAAGGTGCACTTTTTGTCTGAATGACATCTTCAAAAAAGAACTGAAATACTCTCCTAAATAAGAGGTCAGCAAACTATGGCCTGTGGGCCATATCTCGCCCATCACTTGTATTTGTCAATAAAGTTTTTTTGGAATACAACCACACCCATTCATTTATTTATTTTCAAAGACTGCTTTTGTGCTTTAATGGCAGATGTTGAGTAGTTGCAACAGAGATATTATGGCTTGAAAAGCTGAAAATATTTACTACCTGGCCTTTTACAAGAGAAGTTTGCCAACCCATATCCTAAATTAAAGATATATTGTGAGTACTTAAAAGTATATCAATTCAGAAATGAAATGAGTGGCCTTGTGATGTAATTATAATACTTATATAGTATTTACCATGTGACACTCTATTCTGAGTAATTTTGGCATGCTATTTCATTAAATCATCACAATAATTTTATGAGATACAGTAAGTGGCAGAACTGGGATTCAAACAAAAGAAGCTGACTTCAGAGTCTTTGCTAACTCCTGTACATGATGTTTCTCATAATTAGAGAGGTTCAGCTTGCTGAATGAAAACTTGCCAGATTGTCAGAAAAGAGACTTTTAAGGTCAGCTTCCACAGTAAAATTCTATGAATTTGTCATACCCAGATAAACAGAGAGTAATGCAAAAAAAATCAACTTCTTTAATTTCAGTAAGATCCACTGTTTGATAGTTTTATGACAATAAAGTTTAGTTATTTCCATAATTAGAAGACAAGCTAAATATCCAAAAAGTCAAGTATTTGAGCTTTTAATTCATGAGAAAAAGAAGAAAAAATGGTCCCAATGAAGTAGTGGAATATGCAAAGCACTTTTCACAATTCCCTTGGTCTGTCACTCATTAAAACCTATTACTATGTTATTTGAAATTTTCCAACTTAATAGAAAGTCATTTTCCCCATTAAATATTAATGTATAAACATAAAGTCATTAAAGAACAAAATCCAACTCACTGACACCTGACACTCTTAGCTACACAGATATCTATTTTAGTAATATGTAAGATAATTCACGATTCAGACATTTTTAAGAAGCATCTATGTCTAGGAAGAAAATCACCCTGCTCTGTTTTCCCAATCAGATGAATAACAAAATCTCATGAAACCACCCACCCCAGTCACCATCCTCCTCAAGTACTATTGGAGGTGATAGCTTAGAATCCTGGACCCCAAGAATATTAATCCTCTCTCAAAGGAGATCAAGATTGGCAAAACAGACTTATTCTCTCTTTCTTGGTCTCCCAGCATTCTCTTAATTTCTGTCCTCACCCTCCTGTTCCATCCCTTGATCGTTCATGAAGATCTGACTCTCTCTTCCAGGTGCCACAGAAGGAAAATTAGACCTGAAACTACAGGGTCAGGCACCAGATTCTGATTCTGAAAGATTCAGTGCGTATCCATGAGTGGCTCACTTCTCTTTACTTACTTTTCACCTTCCCCATTAAAAACACATATAATAATATTAACCGTATAGGATTTGGAGAAGATAAATGCAAAAGGATATATAAAAACTCCTTGGGCTTCCCTGGTGGCGCAGTGGTTGAGAGTCCGCCTGCCGATGCAGGGGACACGGGTTCGTTCCCCGGTCCGGGAGGATCCCACATGCCGCGGAGCGGCTAGACCTGTGAGCCATGGACGCTGAGCCTGCGCGTCCGGAGCCCGTGCTCCTCAACGGGAGGGGCCACAACAGTGGGAGGCCCTTGTAACGCAAAAAAAAAAAAAAAAAAAAAAAAAACGAAAAAAACTCCTAGAAAAAAAGCGATCAGTCTGAAACTAAATAATCAATCTTTTCTTTCTAAAACTCAGTCACAGGTGCATTCTAAGTCATGGTTATATGCATTATTCTATTCTTTCTCACTTAGTGTATGGTTTAAACTTTCCATAATAGAAGTATCATTTAGGACAAATTATTATGAGGATTAGAATGCTGAAAAAAGTTACACTTAAAATCACTTTATATCTAAGAAAAAATGATATTTAGATTCTAGTGGAGGAGATAAATTAAGTTCATAAGATTTATTTATTTTTCAGTAGATGTTGGGTAAGCCTAAACTTCTCACCTATATGCATATTTGCCTCAAATTTATATGTACATGAAATTATTTTCCATTGCATTTAACAATACTGTATGATTTTCCCAAATATTTTGTATAATACCTACTGTAAGTCATGAAGCATAGCTGTGGAATGCTATGCTTTCCACAAGAAGATCAGACAAACTCAACCCTATGGCAAAAGCAATGGCTGACTCATTTTAAAAGAATGTGTACTTCAGCAGAGGCTGGAATTTTAAATCTAGCAAAATCTACAAACAATGTTAATCCAAAATCCTGCACAGCATTGGATTCCAGTCATAATTTGGTCTTTTTAGACATATCTATCTTCAAATAATATGGGAGGGGGTAAACTGTTACCATATGATTCTTTCAAATTTTCAAAAAATTATATCAAGTTCACTTCACCTTCCATCCATGGGCAAGACTCAGCTATTCCAAATTAGATAGTGTTTCAGCTTCACCATCTGCTTTTGATGCTACATAATTCACTGGGGATTAATGGGAATGGTAGGTATGCTTTATTTTTAACATTATCCTCCTTTCATTTGTCACAAAAAATAATATAATACTGGAATAATCCAAAGTACCTTTGGTTTGAAACAACTCAAAACTAATATATGATGTAGCCCCTTAATGAAATGTAGACTTTGCTGGCAGAGTGGCTGTTATTAGCATCCTACTATTTTAAAAAGGGAGTCAAAGACTGGTAGGTATTATAGATTTTATACAATTTCAGTACTTTATGATTACTTAATTACTTTCAAAAATAAAAATGTGTAAATATGAACTTCTATCACTAAAGTTTTTTGTGGCCTCTCCCGTTGCGGAGCACAGGCTCCAGACACGCAGGCTCAGCGGCCGTGGCTCATGGGCCCAGCAGCTCCGCGGCATGTGGGATCCTCCCGGACCGGGGCACGAACCCGTGTCCCCTGCATCGGCAGGCGGACTCTCAACCACTGCGCCACCAGGGAAGCCCTATCACTGAAGTTTTGATTCTGAAAAAGTCACATAAAAAATTAGTTCTTATAAATGTAAGCTTAGGCAATATAAATGAAATCTTTTTTGAGAAACTTGTATGAGGTGCTCTACTTTGAAATTAAGTGTTCATACTAAGCATAAGAAAATAATATCTCTGCCTGGTTAAATGGGATTTCATAGAAGCAAAAGATTGTTTTACATCATTGTTAATTCAATCATATGCAGTATTTATTAATGGTTATCATTATTACTGACATTTCACACAGATTAATTCAGCTGTCACAGCATTGTCAGAAATCTATCAGTTCTCTCATTATGATGAATTTACATTCATTTCTATGGTACATCCATTAAAGCATTAGACTGGCACATAAAGTATGAAATTATTTTATAAAAAAAAAACACGTTCAGAAGTACCTGTTCAGCATTCCTTTAAAAGTTATAAACATAACTATAGATTATACTTCTTAGCTCCCTTTTAGGTTATTCTGATCCCCAACTCTCACTTTTTAAGGGGTATTTTACCTGTAGTCCAAAACAAAGTATACAGAATGATACACAAATAGTATTCTGAAAGCAAGAAAATTGGAACATAATTTATAGTTTGAAGACTTCTTGTCATTTTATAATAACAGAAGCTTCCTGGCTAATTAGAGGACCCTATGAGTAAGTTATATCATTATATCAAAGAATTTTATAGGTGAGATCTTTTAGTAAGGCATGTCTAGTAAGTAGCCCAATATATTTAAAGAAAACCTTACTCCTTTGGCTTCTCCTGGTTACTATTACTTGGATCTACAGAACTCTCCCACCACAGGCTCAGGCCAGTACTATTCCTATATGAAGAGGGAAATATATCAGCTACCTCCCTCTCAAAAATCTTGAAGGACCTACAATTTATTTACATTTCTAGCCCTGGTATTTCATGGGCAATGACTATTAGGTTCTTTATAATTCCCATCACAGCAGCCTGATCACCCCATGGACTTTTGTTCCAACAATCCAGGTTATGATGTGCCCAGAAGGAGCAAGCTGTGCCTGAAGTCTAAACACTCCCCACTCTGCTTCCTCAATAGTTTAACCCAATACTTCTCAATATGAGAGTTTCAAAACACATGCATCAGAATTATGTTTATGTAGTAAAAACACAGTCCCCTTGGGAGAACTCTATGTACTCTCTTCACAAGTTTTCCATAAATATAAGCTTTTTCTAAAATTAAAAGTAAATGTTTTAAATGAAGCTCCCAAGTTCCAAACTACATGTGCTAAATCATAATTTCTTGAAGTGGCACAAGGGAAAGTGCATTTTAATGAACACCTCAGCTGATTCTTCTGCACACTAGAGTTTCCATACTGTCTAGGGATAAGCTTATACCCTTTAGACTCTTTTTGGTATTGCCCAGTTGGCTGACTAATACACCTTCAATGAGAATCTGGGGGCATAGATATTATTACTCTTTGTCCATGACTCATGTCATTGGATGTATCTATTGTGGGTAATAGCTTCCTCAGCATAGATGTTATGTCTTCACCTGGAAGCAAGTTTAGGCATGCCAGCCTCCAAGTGCTCTCCTGACATTAGTAATTGGCATAAATACCAAGCTTCCCTCACCAGGTCCAATCTTAATTCCTGCACTGATAGACCCTCACCTGCAAACCGTCTTTGCCTAGATCACGAAATGCCTCCCATAGCCACACTCCTGAGTTAGGATGGAGGCAAGAAAGAGAATGGGAAACCCCATTTTGAAAAAAAAAATGCCTTGCCATCACATAATTCTAAAAAATAAACACAGGGGTATAGTAAAATGGGAGTATTTAATATGTTTCTTTTGGCTTCCTAGAATCAGAAAGTTAATTATTATTTATTATACTATTGACATTTATTAATTTCCTTATTTAAAATGTTTCCCATTACGAATGGAAGAGGTAAATTTATCATTGTATACAGATGACATGATACTTTATATAGAAAACCCTAAAGACTCTACACAAAAACTATTAGAAGAAATAAACAAATTCAGCAAGGTAGCAAGACCCAAGATTAATATACAGAAGTGTGTTGCATTTCTTTACACTAACAATGAAACATCAGACAGAGAAAGTAAAAAAAAATAAATCCCATTTAAAATAGCATCGAAAAAATATTGCCTAGGAATAAGCCTAACCAAGGGGGTGAAAGACATGTATGCTGAGAACTATAAAATAATGACAAAGGAAACTGAAGATGATTCAAAGAAATGGAAGGATATACCATACTCTTGGATTGGAAGAATTAATGTTGTTAAAATGGTTATACTACCCAAAGCAATCTACAGATTTAATGTGATCCCTATCAAATTACCCATGACATTTTTCACAGAATGAGAATAAATAATCCTAAAATTTATATGGAACCATAAAAGACCCAGAATTGCCAAAGCAATCCTGGGGAAAAAAGAACAAACCTGCAGTCATAACCCTCCCAGATTTCAGATAATACTGCAAAGCTACAGTAATCAAAACAGCATGGTGTTAGCACAGAAACAGACCTATAGATCAATGGAACAGAATAGAGAGCCCAGAAATAAACCCACACACCTATGGTCAATTAATCTTTGACAAAGGAGGCAAGTATACACAACGGAGGAAAGACAGTTTCTTCAGCAAGTGTTGCTGGGAAAGCTGACTGCTTCATATAAATCAGTTACATTTGAACACTCCCTCACATTGTATATAAAAATAAACTCAAATGTCTTAAAGACCTAAATACAAGACATGACACCACAAACCTCCTAGAAAAGAATATAGGCAAAACATTCTCTGACATAAATTGTAGCAATACTTTCTTAGATAAAGCTCCCAAGGCAAAAGAAGTAAAAGCAAAAATAAACAAACCTAATCAAACTTAAAAACTTTTGCACAGCAAAGGAAGCCATCAACAAAAGGAAATGACAGCTTACATAATGGAAGAAAATATTTGCAAATGATGCAACCAACAAAGGCTTAATTTCCAAAATATACAAACAGCTCATACAAGTTAATATTTTTTAAAAAAAGACATTTCTCTAAAGAAAACATACAGATGGCCAACACACACATGAAAAGATGCTCAACATCATTAATTATTAGCAAAATGCAAGTCAAAACCATATTGAGATATCACCTCACACTGGTCAGAATAGCTATCATCAAAAAGTCTACAAATAATAAATGCTGGAGAGGTGTGGAGAAAAGGGAACTTTCTTACAGTGTTTGGTGGGAACATAAATTGGTAAAACCACTATGGAAAACAGATGAATATTCCTTAAAAAACTAAAAATAGAACTACCATATGATCCAGCAATCACACTCCTGGGCATACATCTGGAAAAGAGGAAAACTCTAATTTGAAAGATACATGCACCCCAATGTTCACAGAAGCAGTATTTACAAGAGCCAAGATATGGAAGCAATCTAAGTGTCCACTGACAGATGAATGGGATAAAAAAGATGTGACACACACACACACACACACACATATACAATGGAATATTACTCAGCCATAAAAAAGAATGAAATATTGCCATTTCCAACAACATGGATGGACCTAGAGATTATCATACTAAGTGAAGTAAGTTAGATGAAGACAAATATATATCACTTATATGTGGGATCTAAAAAATGATACATATGAACTTATTTACAAAAGAGAAACAGAAACAGACTCACAGACATAGAAAACAAACTTATGGCTACCAAAGGGGAAAGGGCAGGGGAGGGAAAAATTAGGAGTTACAATACATACAATTTTACTATACATAAAATAGATAAGCAATAAGGATTTACTGTATAACACAGAGAACAATATTCAATATCTAATAACCTATAATGGAAAATAATCTGAAAAATTGTACATCTATATATATATATATATATATATATATATATATATATATATCTGAATCACTTTGCTGTACACCTGAAACAGAATATTTTAAATCAACTACTTTAAGTGAAAAATAAATAAAATGTTTCTCATTAAGTAGCCACAAACAAAATATAAGTTACTAGTTACTTAACTATAATTACTGAAATTATATTTAATATAATTATACTAAAATTTCTAAAATCATCCATCAGCATTTGTAGAATCATTTAAAATTTCTCATATTTGCTTTGTATGAAAGATTCCTCCTAAGAAATCCTGAAAATTATTTTGAGAAAATAACCAGATCACTATGGAGTCTTTTTGTAAATGATCTTTACTACTCTTTTCACTCAAAGGAGCCCATAAATAAAATTAATATTACTTTAAGGCATGAATCGTGCCACATTACCCACTTTACTCTCTCATTTTCCCTTTAAGACCATTTTCAATACTGTTCAATTTAAATGCAATATTCAGGTCTCCTGGTCCCCAAATGATTGCAAGGATTTATGTTTCCAACAAACTTCTTAAATTACTTGATTTCAATCTCATCTTGTTTCCATAAGATTTAAATTAAATTAATGAAGAGAAAATGTCTATGTGTGCCTAACTAGAGAAAAAGCTGAAATATTAAAACAACCTGCTGAAAACTGATTTCACATCATCCAGCTCTGTGAAGCCCCATCAGGCATCCTGGCCCACTGTGCTGCTCTGGTTCAGTGGGGACCACCACACCAAAACAACTAGTCATTGTGGAGAATTGTTTAGAAATGAATGTGCTGAAGATTTTCTGATTCACATTCATTATCCACTGACCTATTCTCAATGGATTTCACAAAGAAAAGCAAAACTAATTGCCTCAGGCCAGGCTGTCTGGAAAACAATGGCACAGTGATTTAGAGAAAAGCATTCATGCTATAGAGGCCTTTTAATATATATTTTTAAATTAAATATCACACTTTTTTGATGATAAAACTTTTGCATTTGAACTAAGGCACCATTGCTTCCTTTTTCAAAAATCTGTTCTAAACAATGGAGGCCTTTTTTGGCTAAATATCAATACATTAGTTTGTTTCATGTTAAATCATCTTAACATGCTTGAAAAGAGACAAAATATAGGAGATTATATGTGGGGAGGGAGAGCTTTAGAAATGAGGAAACAAAATAATATGATAAACCATTTGGGAAGTCTAGAGTAACTTATTTATTACTGCTATTTATTATCTGTTTTAATTTACCACAAAAACTTTGTTGTTTCTTAATAAAATATGCATAATGGATAAGAAGAATGATTTCTAATGAAGCATGTCTTGTTACAGGGGGTTACTGATCTTATTGATATACAGAGAGATTCTGCAAATCTCTTTATATATTAGTGTAGAATAGGTAGTGGTGACAACCTAGAAATCTATTGTTTTGCTGGAGGGCAAGCTATCAGTTTGGTTATTAGAAATATAATGTGAGGAGTCAGTGCATTCTGGAAACACATAGAGTTCACAAGACCTTGAGAAAAATAGCCAAAATAAAAGGGGAGGGGAACTATAAAACAATTACATTCTTGTGACCACAAAAGTGAAGCAAATCAAGAACACAGTGAGAGTTTAACCAAATACTGGATCGCTCACTCCCAGAAGCCCTAATTATGGGGTCCTGTCTCTCTCTCACTGCTAAAGAATAATCACATACAAATTAGTAAAGAAGCGTTAGAAATGGAGCTTACTTTAGTGTTCCAATTGGCTCTACTTTGTATGAAGTCTGGAAGGGTTTGGAAGGATTTTATTTAAAATCTCAGGTCAAGAGGAAAATAAATTGGGCTAGATACAAAATATTAATGTAAATCCTCACACTGAAAGAACTGGGTTAGATCCATGCAAGTTATTTCTCCTCCCGAGCATTGTGAAGTGACTTTAAGTAGCAAAGGACATAATTGATCTTTACATGGTTTCACCAGTGTCACTAGTGCCTGAAGAGGACCTTGGGCTAGCCAAGAGCAGAAGCTCACTTGGCTTTCTTGGGATGGCGTGAAGGGGGAGCCTGCTGCTTCCAGTCTTCTCCCTGTCTCTTTTCACACTAGAGATGGCTGTGGGATTAGAACTGAAAATTAACTGCTCAAAAACATATTTGTCTTTCTTTTTTTCCTCCCTTAATCTGTCCTGCTCCTTGTAGAGGACAGCAAATAGAAACTTCTCCTTTAACTTAATGAAGAGAAAATATAGTAGTACCATTTTATCTAGATTTTATTTGTAGACCCTGACAATTCCCATAAATTCCGAGGATCACAGGAGAAACAAGCTTATTTCTTTGAGCCTAAAAAGAATAAAAAATATTAGTATTTTCTGGAATATGCAAGTAAAATGTACAATCTTTGGTTATTCACAACAGACACAAATGGAACTGTCCTGCTTCCTTTAATGGTAAGACCAAATATTCATGTAAATATTTGGATGCAATATATTACATATATTACACTACATATGTGAATTTTATTTTTATAATAGATATTTGATTGGTTGTACAGACAACATAGAAGACATAGTGATAACTGTCCAAAAAGAATACAGTTTCACTAGAGTTGTATTTACAATTATATTAACTTTTTCTGTCAAGTTGGTTATCATCATAGGTTCTTTGTTTCTTTCTAAATACTATCATAAAACACTGTGTAGAGCTTATTTTGATGCTCTACCACAGAATCCACTACCTATTATATCTACTACCTAAAAACCTTGTGCTAAAGTCTCTATTGCTAAAATTATTACACCACGTTTTAATCAGAGATTTGCCCTCAATACACCCTTTGGTTGAAAGCCAAATAGTTGAATGTTAAAATCAATATTAGGGGAAGCCAACTAATACCATCACAGAATAAACTTTTGGGACTTGAAGAAAAATCTGAATATATTTCCAAAAAGGTAATTATGATTATATTTTCACTACTAAAATTGTTAAAAGCCAATTCTAATAGTTTGAACATTTAGTTAGAAATAAACGATTTGTCCACTCACTTCCAAATGGGGTCAGTGGGTGTGCCTATACTGGCAGTATAGGCTACTGTTGATGGTAACATTGCCACTAAGTTTGAAAGTTTTCCATCATCTAAGTAAAGATTTATCAGCTTTTCAATTCCTGTAACTTCATCTAATCACTCGCTCAAATTAGAGTTGTTTGCACTGTTGCACTGCTTGAAGAAGATTCTCCATATTTTCAGAAGACTTAAAAATGTCTTCACATAATATTTTATCAGGAATATTTTTGCTTAGTTGCTGTTTTACACTTACTTGCCTGAGATAAAATCTCCCTTAATCTTGGATCTTGAAGTATAGCCATGGAGAAATTTGGTTTCAATATGACAAATATCCAAATATCCACCTGCATCTCAACTTATATTTCATGCACATTAATTGCAGCACTTTCTGTGAAGCGAAATGTTGGGAGACTCCTTATAGCAGGCACGATGTAAGAAATACTTCTGCTCTCAAGTCACACCAGTTTGATTATTTTTTTACCCAATTCTAACAAATAAACCATGTTCTTTACAAGCAAGCTGTCTTGAAAGCTGGCATTGTTATTGGCAGAGTGCGTGTTAAATCCTTCTTTAATTCAATGTTTTTTAAAAATGTAATAGCTTCTATTCCATCTTGTTTGAATATCTGATATCTGACAAAGCAGTTCCATCGTCTCTTTTATGTCATGTAGATGTTTTTGAATTCAGTACAGTGATAACATTAGCTCACTATTTTCCTGTCCAAGGGCAGTAATTCTATTACATTTTTATGTGTTATAATTACTTTTCTAACATATAACTGAAAGATGTGAAAAAAAAATCCATCATCTGCTTATTTACATGTCATTCTTAGCTTTCACCACATTTGTGTTTCATTGTCAGTCACAGTTATAAGACATTTGCTTTACTGATTTTCCATTCCATAAATAGTACATCAGTCAGATCCACTCAGTTGTTAGCTATGTGAGACCAAGAAATTTCTTAACAAGTAAAGCAGAAGAATGATTAAATTCTTCATTAACTCAACACAGTAAAAATTTTAAAAATACATATGGTTGTATCTTTATGTCTAAATGTGTGATTATAAAAAGAAGAAAAACATTGATTCAGTAACACTGCTAACATTTTTGTTGGTATGCACAGCAGAATATTAATCAAGAACTAGTGTTTCAGCGATATGTCTTATAGATAGAATTCTATTACTTAGAATTTACAGCTTGGGTTAAACTAAAAATTCTTTGTTATTCATTCACAGAAAATGCTTGCTATTCTATTGCAGTCATTTCAATAAAGCTTTGCTCAAAATTTTTGCCTCTATAGGTTTAAAATCATCCGAAGATCTATCACTAAATCATTTGTGATGAATCAGTTTTGAAGTTTGATAAATGAAAACAAAATATGATTTTTAGGACACCATTTTTCTCTAATTTTAGAAATTCTCTTCTTACCCACTGTTTTAATGTCATAATTAAAGATTATTTATCATAGGTATTTTGGGGCTTTCTTTTTCATGAAATTTTGTAATGGCATTCTGCTCTTAAATCACTTTCTCAACTTGTACAGCATTCCCAAAAAGGAATACTAAGGTCAAAGCCAAATTTACATGCTCCCCAAAATATTTATGTGAGTACTCTCTCCACCAGACTATGAGACTCATAAGAAAAGGGACTGCATTTTATTTCTCTCAGTGTCAAGAATAGAGCATGACAGATACTAGGCACTCAATGAACACTAGCAGATTAAAAAATCTTTGTGTTTAAAATAATACATCATGATGTAATGGAGAAGATTTGCATTTGCATTTAGAAAGATATGCGTTTCCATTTGCTAGCGCTGTGGTATTGGGCAATTTAATTAACATCTCTGAACATAAATTTCCTCATCTGCAGAATATTCCTGAAACTCCCTGTGTTGCTGTGATATGTATCGGTGTAATTTAAAACACGAGCACAATGCTTGCCATCTAATAGGTGATCAATATAGTGACTAATAGGAAGGAAGGAAAAAAGAAATGAAGTGAGTTAATGTTTGCATTGATTAAAGAACTATTTGCTTCCCAGTATATAAGCACATATTTAAGGATCTAATTTACTGAACTGAATTTATTGAAATGAAAAAAATAGTAATCCTCCATCAAAATAACACACTTTTTAAAAATTACAGAATAGATCAGGGATATGTTACAAACATCAGATATTTTCTGAGAAGTTTCTTGAACTTTATCCAATTAACTCTTCAGTAACAAAAAATGACCAAATCTCATTTGTCCAATGCCTATGAATGTTTCTGCATTTGGGTCATGTTTCTACCAAATTATAAAGAAAGCTCATAAATCATTATATTATCTCCTCACAGTCTCCCTTATTTCTAATAATTAGTGCTACTTCTCGCCTTATAACAGCAAACTCAAAGGAATCTCTCTAGTTACATGAGTTCTGCAAACTTCCAGATTCATATAAGAAATGACTTCAATTACTCACGTTCTTCACTCTTTCCAATTCCCTTAAGTATTGCAAAAGTATATTAACCAGAATGATGTTCCAAATATTAATATTCCCATTAGTCATTTCTATTTTCTCAGTCTTGGTCACTGATACCAGTCACTCTTTGTATAAATTCTAATTAGATTTAGCTACAAAAATGTGCAAATACCTTCAAGTTAATGAGAACCTGCTATATCAAGGGTCTAGTAAATATTTCCCTATTGATATTTTGGTGGCTGATTTTCCCACAAAATATATATATACATATATATATATATATTCATGCACATTATTTTTAATGGAATTATAAAGTTATAACATAACACTTAGGAATTTATTGAAAATATTGATAGTTTTAAATTAATAAGTAATACTATACATATATATATATATATATATATATATATATATCTTTACATCATTTTGACCTAAAGCGATTATAATAAAAAATAATTTCCCTGGACCCTAGCCCTACTCAGTTCAACAAACATTTTCAACTCTTAGCTGTTCCTACTGCCTCATATTTAACTCCATAATATAAATTAATAATACTATACATATATATATATATATATATATATATATATATATATATATATCTTTACATCATTTTGACCTAAAGCGATTATAATAAAAAATAATTTCCCTGGACCCTAGCCCTACTCAGTTCAACAAACATTTTCAACTCTTAGCTGTTCCTACTGCCTCATATTTAACTCCATAATTTAAACAATATTATGATATTGCTTAATTTTAAAACTTCATTTGCTTCCTTTATGACAGATGATGATTTAGCTCTCTTAAAAACATCTTCCTTTCACTCCTCCTCCCAACATTCCTCAAATGTGTATATATAAATATTCATATAAATATAGGACAAAATTGTTTTAAACTGTTAGTTAATATTTACATTTTTTGACTATGGAAATACTGATTGATATTTTGGTTATGTAATATTTTTCACAGAATTCTGAAAATGCTGCTCTCTATATTTGTAGTTTCCAGCTATAGCAGCTGACCATTTCCAGGAACAGGTTCATGATCATTTGCATGAACCATTTTTTAAAAAATTTCCTAAAAACATAAGATCTTCTCTTTAGGCCCAGTCTCCTGCAATGTGTAATGTATCACAAATTTTCTATAATTTCACGTCCTAGAACTCTTAAAATGTGAATCTTTTTTTTTTAATTTGAATCTTTAACATCTTGAATTTGTCATTCAATTTTTGTATCTTTTCCTGCATTTATTTCTATTTTTCCTATTGCATTTTAATTCTCTTTTCTAGAACTTCCTTGAATCTTTATTCAAAGCTACTAATAAATGCTTAATTTTCACTATTACTTTTTTTTCAAATTGTTCTTACCTGTTGTAATTCTATTTTATATCAGCTTGCAATTATTTTATGGGTGAATGTCTAACTCTTCATCTCTTCACATGGATTATTTTCTTCAGATTTTGAAGTTCTCTTCTTCTCTATTGTCTGTTTTTCCTCTTGGTTCCTTTATTTTTTATTTATTTATTTAAAACTTACAATTCACTTTTTATTTTATTTTTTAAAATTAATTTATTTTATTTTATTTATTTTTGGCTGTGTTGGGTCTTTGTTGCTGTGTGCAGGCTTTCTCTAGTTGCAACGAGCAGGGGCTACTTTTTGTTGCAGCGCATGGGCTTCTCACTGTGGCGGCTTCTCTTGTTGTGGAGCACGGGCTCTAGGTGCACGGGTGTCTGTAGTTGTGGCTCGCGGGCTCCAGAGCACAGGCTCAGCAGTTGTGGCTCACGAGTTTAGTTGCTCCGCGGCATGTGGGATCTTCCTGGACCAGGGCTCAAACCAGTGTCCCCTGCATTGGCAGGCAGACTCCTAACCACTGCGCCACCAGGGAAGCCAGTTCCTTTAATTTGTATGATTTATTTCAAATAACTCATATCTGAGAATACATAAAGAACTCTTACAAATCAGTAAGATAAGAGAAAAACCAAATTAAAAATGGATGAAATAATTGAACAAGAACTTTAAAAAAGTGTATCTAAATAGGTAATAATCATATAGTGTTCAGTGTCATCATTCATGAGGGAAATCAAAATAAAACTTCAATGTGCTACTCGTATACATACTTCCAAATGACTAAAATTAAAGGTTGACAATAACAAGAGTTGACAAGAATGTGAAACAATGCAAAGTTGCAGTAGAATAACTCCCATTTCAGACAGCCAAGTCACACTTAACTAAAGCTTACTAGATACATTTTTAAACTATAATCTTTTATTTTTTGTCTACACATTTTATGTTGCAGGGATGGTGGTGGTCAAGGTCTTACTGTTATTATATATCTGTCATTTCTTTTCTGTATTTTTAAGTGTTTTCACTTTATATATTTTGTTATGTTATCCAGTACACTGGATACTGTAGTATCTTCAGTATGGACAATTCTACTTATTACTGTAAAATAACACTTTTCTTATTACATATTTCTTTCCTTCTCAGATACTTTATTTATCAGATACTAATGTTGACCCTGCTGCTTTGGGCATGAATATTTGCCTTCTTATTGACTTTGTTCCTTTCAACTTTCCATTTTCATTTATCTTATGTGTTTCTCATTTTAACCTGAATAGTCTTTTCTTTCAACTCCTTTACCTTTATTTTAAATACTCAATTTGCTGTAGATTTAAACATCCATTTACTAGCCTACCCACAAACACAGAAACAAACACAACACTGTTTTTAAGTCAGACCTCAGAAAGATGTTTAGACTCATCTCTTAAGTAGAGATCACAATATCTATTTTTTTCTCTTTTTTTCTTTGTACTTAGAATTCTCTTCTTTCTAACCCAAACTATTCAGGATAGGCACCTGTAACTGAACAATATAAATATATAAATATTTATATATTTATAGGATAAAATTATTTTAACTTGTTAGTTAATATTTACATTTTTTGACTATGGAAATATTGATTGATATTTTGGTTATGTAATAATTTTCACAGAATTCTGAAGGTGCTGTTCTCTACATTTCTAGTTTCTGGCTATAGCAGCTGAAAATTTCCAGTAGCAGGTTCATGACCATTTGCATGAACCTTTTTTTTTTTTTTTAAAGTTTTCCTAAAAACATTAGATCTTCTCTTTAGGCCCAGTCTAAAGAGAAGTCTAAATTTTAAATTTAAAAATACATTTATAAGTAAATTTATATTTATATAAATATAGGCTTTCAGCCTCTGGTTTGGAATCCATAATTTTTCAAAATACTGCTTTCAGCCTTGCTTCATCAATACTGTTCACAGGCCAGAAATGTGATGACAACATAACCAAAGTGAGACTGTTAATCATGACACCTCAGGAAGAGTGATGTCAGCATTATGGAGCTTTAAGTCATTCTTATTTTCTCTCCCCCCATTTTTTTAAAACAATTAGAGATATTCATAACTGAACAAAAGTGCCTCATACCTTACAGCAAGGAACCAAGTAATAGTCCTGCCTATCTATGCATCAAAAAATAAACAAACAAGACTTCAGAAGGGGCTTTGGATCCAAAAAACTCAGTGAACCTACCCCATCCCCACTCACCATGATCAGAAAAATACCTGGAGAGAGCAAACTTGAACAGATACTCACAGATGAGAGACAAATTGTAGAAGTGCAGCCTGCCTGAGGGGAGATTCCAGCATACCATTGGAACTGGATAGAGAGAGTTTGGATGGAGAGGAAGAAGAGGAACTTACCAGAGTTGCCCCCATCCCTAGGGTGACACTTCAAAGGGCTTAGATGTTTGGCAGTGGCAGTAGCGACCTTTCCCACAGGGTAGGTGGAAAGCAGAGACCTTTCCCACATAGGAGGTGAAAAGTGAAAGTGATGAGTCACTATGACTACCCCAGTTGCACAGGCTGTGGTTGGAGAAAGCTGTTTCTCCCCCAGAACCACCCTGATTTCTGAGAAACAACCTCCATGACTGGGGGAGAGGAGGAGAAAAGGAAGGAGGCAGATAAGAATATCAAAGGGCATTAAAGAAACGTGGTTCCTGTTGTCTACTTCAGGACTTCAACAGGAAATCCACCCACAAACCTCTAGGAATGCCCCATTAGAGCATCTCCCACTGGATTCCTGAGCACCCCCTAAGCCATGAGTGCTAAACCCACACCTCCCTCCACTCTGCTTCTTGTGCATGATACTGAGTGTGCCCATGAGAGTAAGCTCTGGTAGACAGGGACCTTGCTCAGGAAATAGGCCAAGCTTGGTGGACAAGGGAGAACAGCAAAATTAAACTATAGCACTGCATTCTTGAATACAAAAGAGAAAAGTTTAGTTAAGAAGATATGTGCTACTCCAAATGTAAAAGCAGAAGCACATAGGAAGAAACAATATGAAAAACCAAGGGAAAATGGTATCACAAAAAGAAAATAATAATTCTCCAGCAACCAAACTCAAGTGCACAGAATACTGTGAACTAACTAGTTAAGAATTTTGTTTTGTTTTGTTTTTGTTTTTTTGTTGTTTTTTTTTGGGGGGGGGCTGTACACGGGCCTCTCACTGTTGTGGCCTCTCCCGTCGCGGAGCACAGGCTCCGGACGCGCAGGCTCAGCGGCCATGGCTCACGGGCCCAGCCGCTCCGCGGCATGTGGGATCTTCCCAGACCTGGGCAGGAACCCGTGTCCCCGGCATCGGCAGGCGGACTCTCAACCACTGCGCCACCAGGGAAGCCCTAACTAGTTAAGAATTTAAAATAGCTGTTATGAAGAAATTCAACACACTACAAGAAAACTCAGAAAAACAATTCAGTGATATCAGGGATAAAAGCAATGAATAGAAGGAGTTCTTTACCTAAGAGACTGAAATTATATATAAAAAACAAAACAAAAATACCAAATAGGAATTCTGGAGTTGAAGAATTCAACAAATGAGATGAAGAATGCTATAGAGAACATCTGTATCAGGGCAAATCACATGGAAGAAAGAACAAATGACTTGGAGGATAAGAATGTAGAAATAATAGAAGAGAGGGAGCCAAGATTTTAAAAGAGTGAAGAAAACCTAGAGAGCTGTCAGATTATGATCAGAAAGGCAAATAATCAAATAACTGGGGTTCCAGAAAGAGAAGAGAGGGATAAGGAGAGTATATATAAAGAAATAGTAGCTGAGAACTACCCATACTTGGGGCTGGACTTGGACATACAGATTCATGAAGCTAATAGAACACACTATGATCTAAATACATAAAGACCTTCTCCAAGACACATTATAATGAAACTGTCAAAAATCAATAATAAAGAAAGAATCTTAAAGGCAGCCGTAGAAAATAGAAAGTAACCTACAAAGCAACCTCCACTAGGGTATCAGCAATTTCTCAGCAGAAATTCTACAGGCTGGGAAAAAGGTGTAATGATGTATTCAAAGTGTTGAAAGAAAAAATTTACCAGCCAAAATGCTTTATCCAGAAAAGTTATCTTTTAGATATAAAAAAGAAATAAAGGCTTTCACAGAAAAACAAAAGCTGAGGGAGTTTACTGACACTACACCTGTCTTGAGAGAAATGCTGAAAGGAGCTCTTCAGGAGGAAATGAAATGATGCTAATCAGTGACATGAAAACATGAAAGTGTGCAATACAGTTGTAAAGGTAAAAAACAGACTGTCAGATTTAGAAAACAGTAACTCTCTTTTAGAATGAGAGTTAAGCACTCAACTACAGTAAAAAGTTAAAGGAAAAGAGTAATAAAAATAACTATAGCTACTATAAATTGTTAACCAATACATGACATTAAAAATAGGTAAATTGTAACATCAGTAATATAAAAGGGAATAGTAAAGAGGGGAGCCTTTAGAGGTTTTGAAGATAAGTTGCTATCAGCCTAAAATGGACTGTTTTATCTGAAAGATGATTTATATAATCTTCAAGATAACCACATAGCAAAAAAGGAGAGTAAATCTACAAAAGACAAAGAAAGTGGAAACAGAGCATATCACCATGGAAAATAACCAATTTACAAAAGTAGGCAGAGACAGAGGGAAAAAGAAACAGTGGAAATACAAAACAACCAGAAAATGATTAATAGGATCATATTATTAAGTCCCTACATATCAATAATCACTCAATGTAAATGAATTGAATTCACCAATCAAAAGGCACAGAGTGCCTGGATGGATAAAAAAATAAGACCCAACTATATGCTGTGTACAAGAGACTCATTTCAGCTTTAAAGGCACAACAGGCTCAAAGTAAAGGAGTGGAAGATGATATTCCACACAAGTGGAAACCAAAAGAAAGCAGGGATAGCCAAACATATACCAGACAAAATAGACTTTAAGCCAAAAATGGTAATAAGAGCCCAAGAAAAATTGAAAAATGCTATCAAGAAGTTATAAAACTCATTGTAAATAGGTATGCATCCAAAATTGAAGCACCTAAATATATCAAGCAAACACTAACAAATCTGAAGGGAGAAATAGACATTACAATAATAGTAGGGGAGTTCAGTACCCCTACTCTCACCAATGGATAGATCATCCAGACAGAAAATCAACAAGGAAACATTGGAATTGAACCATACTTTAAACTAAATGGACTTAATAGACAACTACAGAACATTCCACATGGCAGCAGCAGAATATACACTCTTTTCAATGCACTCAGAACATTCTCCAGGATAGATCATGTGATAGGACACAAAACAAGTCTTAGCCAATTTAAGACTGAAATTATACCAACTATCCTTTCTGACCACAAAGGTATGAAACTAGAAATGAACAAGAGAAAAGCTAGAAAATCTGAAATGTGTAGAAACTAAACAACACTTCTGAACAACATATGGGTCAAAGAAGAAATCAAAAGAGAAATTCTTAAATGTTGCAAAACAAATGAAAATGGGCACATAGCATATCAAAACCTATAGGGTGCCGCAAACATAGTTCTGAGAGGAAAGTCTATAGTGACAAATCCATATATTAAGAAAGTGGAAAGATCTCAAATAAACAACTTAACTTTACACCCCACAAGCAACTAGAAAAAGAAGAACAAATTAAGCACAAATTTGGCAGAAGAAGGAAATAATAAAGATCAGGGTGGAAACAAAGAAATAGAGACCAGAAAAAAAAATCAGTGAAACTAAAAACTAGTTTTCTGAAAAGATGAAATTGACAAACCTTTAGCTAGACTAAGAAGAAAGGAGTGAAAATCTAAAATAAGAAATGAAAGGGGAGACATTCCAGCTGGTACTAAAGAAATACATAAGATCAAAAGAAACAGAAAGAAAACTATAAATCAATAGCCCCAATGAATATAGATGTAAAATTTTTCAACAAAATATTGGCAAACCAAATTTAAGACCACATTAAAATGATTATGTACAGGAACCAAGTGAATTTTTCCGAGATGAAAGGAAGGTTCAACGTACACAAATCAATAAATGTAATACATTACATTAATAGAATGAAAGATAAAAATCATATGATCATCTCAATAGTTGTAGAGAAAGCATTTGTCAAAATACAACATTCTTTCATGATAAAAACCCTCAACTGTTTGGGTATAGAAAGAACATACTTCAAAATAATAAAGGCCATGGACAACAAACCCACAGCTAACCTTATATTCAATATTGAAAAATTGAAATCTTTTCCTTTAAGATCAGGAAAAATATAAGGATGCCCATTATTTTCACTCTTATACAATACACTATAGTATTGGAAGTCCTAGCTAGAATAGTTAGGCAAGACAAAGAAATAAAAGGCATCCAAACTGGAAAGGAAAAAGTAAAGCTGTTTACTCTTTTACAGATGATATCATTTTTTTAACAGAAAATCCCAAATACTCCACCAAAAAACTGTTGGATCTAATCACCAAATTCAGTAAAGTTGCAGGATATAAGATCAACATGTAACAATTAGTTGCATTTCTACATATTAATAATAAAACATCTGAAAAAGAAATAAAGAAAACTATCCCATTTACAACAGCATAAAAATACCTAGGAATAAATACAGCCAAGTAAATGAAAGGTCTATTATAACCAAAACTAAAACCTCACATTTGTTAGAATAGCTATCAAGAAGACAAGATATAACAAGTGTTGGTTAGGATGTTGAGAGAAGAGAACTTTTGTGCACTATTGATGGGAATGTAAATTTGTTTAACACTATAAAAAGCATTATGGAGTTTCCTCAAAACATTTAAAAAAAGAACTATCATATGATCCAGCAATTCCACTTCTTGGTATTTATCCAAAGGAAACATAAATACTAATGCAAAAAAGACAAATGCACGCCTATGTTCACTGCGTATAGACTAGGTAAATGCCCACACCCTACTCTTAGATTTTCTGATTTAGTTGTCTTATAATCCTGTTTAACACTCAGTAGTTTTTGTTTCAATTTCCTCATATAATTCTAATGTACAGCCTGATCTGAGAATCATTGCCTAGCTCCTGCTTTACCTTTATTTCTCTGGAGGAAACTGGTATCCCTGTTAAGAAAAGATGTTTTTCTAGAGACCAAAAAAAAAAATGCTAAATTTAGAAAAGCTATTTGATACAAGGTAGTGAGCAAGTAATTTAAGATTTCTTGTTCTCACTTTTTATCTGTAAAACCTGGAATATAATGAATGCCCACCTCACATAATTATTTGAAAGAATATATGTGGTAATGTATATGAGGTGGGGTTTTTTGTTATAATAGCTACATCCTAGCTATATTCTATTCATTAATTCGTCTGTTTTTCTATTAATTAAATAGGCATTTATTGAGCCTTTAGTATATGCCAGATGCTGGTGATTAATTAGAAAACAAAAATAAGTTTAAATGCCTTCCTAGAGCCTAGATACTGGGGGTGGAAAAAACTGTAAGTAAATAAATAGATTGATAGATAACCTAATGTCAGGTTGCATTAAGTGACATTATGAAAAACAAATAATGGAAATAAAATTAAAAATTAAGAGGGCATACTCTTTTAGTTTGGATAATCAAAGAACTCTTGATGAGGTAATATTTGTAAAAGACCCA
Organism: Physeter macrocephalus; assembly: GCF_002837175.3. Lineage (NCBI taxonomy): Eukaryota > Metazoa > Chordata > Mammalia > Artiodactyla > Physeteridae > Physeter > Physeter macrocephalus. The sequence continues at coordinate 44,724,607 of NC_041220.1, read as the reverse complement.
ATGAAATGATGAAATATACCACTGAAATATCTGAACAGAATGTTCCATTCAGAGGTAACAATGAAAAATGACCTGAGGTTAGTGTTATTTCTGTTATTTTTTTGTTTGGCTGGTTTTTGGCTTTGGTTTTGGGTTTGTTTGTTTGTTTTGGGTTTTTTTTGAGAGATTAGCTAGTGAGCCAGGGGCCTAGCAATGTAGTCTTAACAAAGTACGACATAGACTACTTTTTATTTTAAGGTTGAAAAGGAAACATTTTAGATGTTTTAAAAGTATAATGATGTAAACCAGCTTTATTTTAAAGGATCTTGGAGAGTGGTCTAGGGGGCAAGACCGAATACAAAGCATGGAGGTAGGAGTCATTTGCATTGGCTGTTCATTTGACAAAAGGAATATTGGTACAGGTGTTGAGAAATGGTCATTTCAAAGATATGTTTTGAAACCATAATCAATTTGCTTTATTGATAGATAAGAGGTAGGGTTGAAAAAAATGTGACAAATCCAGGATAACTCCAAGTTTTATAATATAACAAACAGTGGATTTTATTCACATACTTTCTCTTTTAATCTTAAAATAGCCCTTCAAGTTCAATGACATTATGCTATTTTACAAATTAGGAGATTTCAGAGAATTTTAGTTTCTGTGCATCACACAAAGCATAAATTTTATTTCATTATGTTTTAATTTTACTCTAAGTTTTTGATATTGTGAGGAATTATACAATTGTTAATGTATTTTACATGTTTTTTTCATTTACTTTGCTGATACTATTTTCAATCCCAATTTATTCTCAGTGATGTAATGAGAAGGCAGTAAGAAACTCAAACACAGGTGAGATTATCAAGAGAAATTTAGATTCAAGAAGCATAAAATATGGGCAGAAAATGATAGCACTTTGTTGTTTCTGGGGTGTAAAGGGTGAGGGACATATGGGCTGGGGCTTCTGGGAGAAATTTGTCTACCATATTGAGTAACATGGACTTGACTTCTGAACCAGTTATTCTCTCAAAACCAAAATATTTAATGGTGGATTTTTATGTCTAAAGCCTTGAAATTACTAATCTCTTGATAGACTATGGGAAATCACAACAAAAGAGCGAATTCTTTGAAGGTAAGTCTATACTTTCAACCAAAAAATCACTAGAATTGATAAAAATGAATCATAACTATTGTAAATATTGTCATCTCCTGCCCAATTTAGTCATTTTTATTCCTTGAATTGAAATAATAATTTACGGAAGAAAAATCACCTCTAGTTTCTTTATTTCAAAGGTCAATAATTAATTACTGTGCACTAATACATAAATGATAAAGTACTTAAAAGGCTACCAGTTTCACCTTTTTATGTTTAATTAGAACAATACGGTTTCATTTGCCAGGAATCTGTCAAAATTCTGGATGTGGTTTAACCACCATGGTAACTGGCCACCAAGTCTGTTAATATAAATCAAAAAGTTATAGCTAGTTGCCTGAAGAAAATATTCCTGACTCTCTTCTGTCTGCCTCTGTATCTCCATGACTTTAAATTGTTCTGAAAAGCAGCACATGATTACTTTGCAGTGTATACCTCTTCAATAAGAAAATCACAGTAAAGAACGTAAAAAAATAGTTGACAACAATAAACAGATTTCCACACATTCCATTCTATTTTAAGACTGTTGCTAAGCTTCAGCAGAGCTGGTTTTCCAGAGTATAAAGAAATACTTTACCTTTCTCATGGTATTAATACTTCATACCACTCTCTCTTTTATGTGAAAAAAAAACTTGCCTTTCATGTCACAGGTTGGTAAACAGTAACCTCGATTTCAACCTGTGTACTACACTTTATGAAAGTGCTTTAGTATAGTTTGCTTTGGTTTGGTTGATCATCCATACTTAGAAAAGGGAATTACAAAATAAATGGCATTATTCACCATTAAAAACTCTTGGCTTAAAAAAAAAATTGGCTTCAGGAATACTTATTAACATGAAAAGGTCAAATCTCTAAACAAGAGAGTGAGTTAAACAATTGGTCATTTTTCTGTTGTACCTAAAAATGTTTTCCTCAGCTGACACCTATATCCCTAGCATTTTAGAACAGTACCACCGACATGTAGCCACTGTAATTCTAGTAGAGTTTGAGTTCTTGGTCTATGTTCTTATGTAAAGTTATTTGGGTGCTATTTTCATTCTTGTTGCCATTGATAGATGTAAACATTGTAATGCAATGTCTCTCTGTACTCCATTAACACCTCACTCCATGAAAGTTGTATTTGCTTTTCTGGACCCAACTGGTAATATAACATAGAATAGTGGAAACTTGTTATTACAAGATGATCTCAAGTTGATCTCATGATATGCTCTAAACCTTCTCTCAAGCTTTCTGGAAATGACCCTAAGTGAAGGGTGCTGGCAAAAGGCTTTCATAGTATGTATATATACAAAAGAAGGACCTGTGAAAACAGATGAACCCTCCCCAGGAACCAAAATTCAGTAAGGTGGAACCAGTATATGACAGAAATTATTAGAAGATGAAACCAAAGATATAAGCTAAACCCAGAGCTTGCAAGGTCTAATAGGGCGTATTAAAGATTTTGATCTTATTCTCAGAATACCAGGAAGCCACCCAAGGATTTCAAACTGAGAGATATATGATCTCACTTCAGTTTTGGAAGTGTCATTTTGGCTGAAGTGGAATAGGATAAGAAAAATGTGAGACAACAGTTGTCAAAATGAATAAATGGTCAATGAAGCCAGAATTGGGCCATTTTAGGGAGCAGGGTAAAGTTGTTCAATGCCCATCCAAATCATCCTTCAGAATGAATCCTGAATCTACAGTCAGGACAACATCGTTTGACCTTACAGCCTTTATCACATATTAATTTACAAATATCCTTAGAAATGATATGGTATGAGTTGTTGCTTAATGGGTATAGAGTTTTAGTTTTGCAAGATGAAAAGAATTCTGAAGATTGGTTGCAAAACAATGTGAATATACTTAACACTGTTGAACTGTACACTTAAAAATAGTTAAGATGATAAATCTTATGTGTACTTTACCACAATTCAAATTTTTTTAAGTAAAAAAAAAAAAAAAAAAAGGAAGGGGGCATATTTGTGAGTCATTTAACTGTTTACGAAACACTTTGCATTGTTCTTTAAATGTGATCTATACCAAGAAAGCAATGTTAGTTTCATTAGCAAATTAAAATACTGGAAACTCAGCAGTTAAATGAATTGCCACAGGTTAAACAGTTGTGTAAGTGGGAAAAATTTTGAATTCAGGACCTTTGATATGTAATCCCATATTTTATATACTACCCCAAAAATGTTTTGAAAACATATTTTGGTACGAGGAGAAGGAAAAGATTTTATCATTGAGTAAATGTTAGAAAGTGTATGTCAAAATCCATAAGAACAAATAATTGTAAAATGTCTCAAAGCCCAGACAGCAAATTCTTATGCTTTTTATGTTCTTTCTTTGAGTAAAGGTGTTGTACACAATTGTAATATTCAAAGAACATGTATTTTATTTTTATATGATATTTTTTGCCTTTTTTTCAGCTTTATTGAGGAATAATTTCCAAATAAAATTGTAAGATATTTAAAGGGGGAAAAATATCCACCTACCTCCAGTCATGCTTTTACCTGTGTTCCTCCCTGCCTGGTATAATATCATTCCATTTTTCAAGAAATACCTAGTACTAAAGAAAGACAACATCACTCACCTTAGTATAAGTAAGAATTATGAAGACTAGTGAGAGAAAAACAAATTAGTCTCAGGAAAAGAAAAAGCATGTGGAAATAGTGAAGACCATTCAAAGACTATTTACTCAGAGCTTGCTGGCCAAGGGAGTCAACTACCATTGTCTGCCTTGGCAAAGACTCTAAGTCAGGGAGGACAATTGGAAAGCTTTATAGTAAAAGGAAATAGAGAAGGCTTATGGTGTGCTCTGATTGGGGGTTGTTAGCATAGAAGGCTAGCAGCAGGCTACCTAGAAATGGAACATCCTATCTTCCTATGTGATTGGTTTGGGGACTGTACTTGGCTTTCTCTGCTCGGTCCTGAGGAACAAAAATTAGGGAAGCTGGCAGTCATTGACCAAGTCCTGACTGTTCTGTTCTGAATGCTTCAGAGATTGTGGTTTGTCTTCTTGGGCTGTTTGCTTTACAGGTCCAAGTTCAATTGTCATGTATTGTCCATTGTATATTCATTCTCTCAGGCACATGAGAAATGTTTAGAAATATCAGATTAGTAATAAATGAGAAAAAGCAAGTACACTGGAAGTTTTTCATGTAGTGGCAAAAGTTTCAATAGGAGTCAAAACCCAAGGTGACCTCAAAAGCAAATTGTGACACCTGTAAAACCTAGAATATTTACAGTCATTAAATGGTGTTTATTCAAGCTAATGTACATAATCTTGGTGCAACAAGAGAGAAGAAAAAGGAAAAAATAAAAACAGTAACAAAATATATATATATTTTATAATTTCTCCATATTTTATCAGAAACAAGAGTTCTAGCTTCTCTCTCAAATACCTGTCAAGTTCTCAATTCTTGACTACCAGAAATCTCCATTATTCATTTAAGGAAGAAATCATTCAAGCATACACAATTTACAAAAAGAAATTATGCAAAATCCTACGTTGAAATCCATTCAGTATATTTCAATATAGAGTTATTTTTATGAATTATGTAGTCATTCAGTTGTCTCAAATCTACTTAGCTACATTTTTCTTCACATAATTGAGTCAGTCCACACAGGAATAAAAGTAGTTAAAACAACTTTTAAAACTGTTATTACAATGTCTTATTAAAATCATCCCAACTTAAGAATTAGTCCAAAGGAAACAGTTTTACTTTGTTTTCTCCATTCTTTTTCCTTGATTTTTTTTGTGTCCTTATCTTCAGTTACCCCTTTTCTTTTCCTTTCTTCAATCACTCTCTTTGTTACTTTCCATTTCTTTCTCACTTTCCTCTTTCTTCTTTCATTCTACTCTAGAACCATTTTCTTTCTTTCATTGTGAATGCAGTGATGATGCTTTTAATTTTCTGATGCTTTGACATGGAAGAGACTGACATTCCCAGGGCTAGCCAATTTATAGAGATAGGAATGGACTAGCGTGCAAGTGTGCCTTTCACATGCAAATCAGCCAATCCAAAGCCTATACTATAAACCCTCTCTTTTGTCCAGCTCTCACGTCACTTGCTTTCTGTCCTAATCACCCCAGAGCCAGGAAACAAACATCTAGAGACAGCCCTTATACCCCAGAGCCTACTGAAATTATTCAAACTTGCCAGTCCCAAACCTGCTCACCCTGCCTTGTCTTTCCTTTGGAAACCACAATAAAGGCTCCTACCACCGCTTCTTCCTGCTCTTTCTGCCTCCTGCCTGACTCCAATGTTTCTCCATGTGGCCCTGCATGGCATGGCGAGTCCCTGCTCTTGGGAACTGTGAGAAGCAAACTATCTCTTCAATGGCAATTGACGCCAGATCTCTTGGCCTGACTGTACCCGAATAATAAAATCCACATTTTAAAATAGTAATATCTGATGTGAAAGATGGCAAAGGACTGCTGAGTGAGAGAAAAAAGTCAGCTTACAATATTATTTTTTGTAGACTTTCTTTGAGTTTAATTGGTTTTCTGATGAATTCTCAAGCCATGAATGTATATAGTCCTTAATGAGCACTCATGCCCTAACCTTGTGTAAGGAAAGCATTCTAAAGTCAATTTATAGTAGATGGAATATTACACTTAAAGCATCTGGAGCACTTTTAATTTTCTTATCCTCAGAAAATAATAGAGAATTATCAGACTTGCCCCTGTAACTAGTTATGCATTTCTTCAGAAGAAATTGAATAGTCTCATTCTTCAAAATAGCTAACCTAGAGGAGCACCCAAATAATTAAATCCCCTTCCTCAAAATGAAGGATTAAAAGCAAAGACATCTTACTAGAGACACATATGCAAGAAAAACATTCCAAAAGACTACCAAGAATAGACTGCATGAATAAAAAGAAAACATAAAGTTGGCTGATGTCTAAAACCAGTGTCCTTCAAAAATTTTTGATAGCCTGTCTCCTCAGTACAAATTCTTGAGTGCATCCCCCAATATAAAAATTTATTTCAAAGTATAAATGTGTGTACTGACAAATTAGAGTAGTGAAGCACAATCTATTTCTCGATTTCTAGACTCATATAAAGAAATAGAATTTATTATTTTCTTTTTATACCTCAGTGCATTATTTATGACAGTCTCTCCAATGCACATACCTCTCGGAGAACTTTAGGTAACATATAGCTTGCTATCTAGTCCAGATTATTGAAACAGCCTTCTGCCTTTGTCTCTTCTTTTCTGGCCTCCCCCAGCCCCTACTAACATTCTTCATACAGCAGCCGCAGTGATATTTTTAAAACATTAGTCAGTTTTTGTCCTGCTCTTTAGATTCCTCCAAATCTTCCAACTGTCAGAGTTTGAGTTTCCCAGATGTAGACTGTGAGATGAGGTTTGGTATGCAAGTGATTTTATAAGGAAATGTTCCCAGGGAAACTGGTAAGGAACTGTTCCCAGGGGAAACAGGGAGAGCAGAACAGAGAAAGGGAGAAATCCAAGCAAGGTTCTATCACAGGCAAAGTCCCAGAGAGGGTCCTTTCAGCCTAATCCCAGAGAAGAACTCTGAAGAGAAAATTAACCCTCAGTATTTTCTCAACCACAGGCTGCACCCATGAATCATCTAATTACTGGTAGGGAGGTCACAGACATAAATTTTCAGATGCTTTTCTGCAATGTGGATAAGGCAGGCCACTGCCACTGAAAAGCAATCATCTAAAAAAAGAGTCACAGGCACTAGTTCTTGGAAAAAAAGCGCACTAAAGCTGAAATATGCACAAAAATGGTCATACAGATCCCAGAGAATTTGGGCACCAATATTATTCATTACATAATCTCACTGAGAAAAGAATCTAAACTACTTACCATGGCTTTGTGAGATTTAGCCCTGACTCTTCTGCAGCCTCATCTTGTATCACTCTCCCACCCCATCCCTCACCATACCCAAACTAACCAATGTACATTCTCTTGCTTTAGCCAACCAAATTTGATCCATGTGGCTTTATTCCCTTTGCCTGAACTCATTGACCCCCTTGTCGTGTGTCTGATTCTAACTTAAGTTGAAATGGTTTCTTTAAACAGAGTCCTTCCATAGAAATTTCCACGCCCCTCAGACTCTTGGCTCTAAGAGTTTATTTTCTTTATAGTACTGATTGCAATCTGAAATCATCCTATTTATTATTTTATTGTCTCTATCCCCCCTCATTGTAATGTAAACTTCATGTCAGTCTTAATCATCCTTTTATACCCACCACACAAAACAGTGTCTGACATGTGCTAGGTGATCAATAGTTGTTTATTTAATAAATAAATAAAGGGCCATACATGACCTCCTTATATCTTGCTGTCTGCTCCATCTTAACTTTCTTAGATTCTTATCCTCTAATAACAGGACTGTTCTTAGGAAACGGTAGGTATCTCATCAAGAATAAATTAAAGAAAGAGTTTAAGAAGGAATTTCCTCAGCATAAAATGAAGCAGCTACATAAGCTATTAGAGTGCACTTCCATGTTGTCCAAACTGCCTGTTTGTGATTGTCAAATAGTGCATCTTTGATTAGTCTCACTGAGATACCTTGCCTTGGACTTCACAGCTTGGACAAATATGAGAATCTATTTCTGTTTATATAAGCTGTGTTCTAGAAGGCAGCAATGTACCTGAACACAGCAGGAACAGAATAGAGCCTGAGATTTCTGATGTATAAAATGGCATATGTGGGTGTCAAAGTTTAACTCACAATACTTCATATATACTAAGAGAAATATGCCTAATTTAGCTTGCCTATAAACAATGACCATTACTCCCCACGTTTCTACTCATGGGTTAGAGAAAACACTTTCACTTTGGATACTTTTAGTTTAAAACTTAATACAATTCAATAATTTAAAGAGTCTACTGAATAATTTAAATAATTTAAATCCGGGCTTCCCTGGTGGCGCAATGGTTGAGAGTCCGCCTGCCGATGCAGGGGACACGGGTTCGTGCCCCGGTCCGGGAGGATCCCGCATGCCGCGGAGCGGCTGGGCCCGTTGGCCATGGCTGCTGGGCCTGCGCATCCGGAGCCTGTGCTCCGCAATGGGAGAGGCCACAACGGTGAGAGGCCCGCGTACCGCAAAATAAATAAGTAAATAAATAATAATTTAAATCCAAGTCCATGATTTAAAGACTCCATTTAGATTATGATCAGTCTTACTAGAAAAATTGCTCAGTCACTCAAGTATCTCAGGCATGTACCTCCTTCCCTGGATCCTCCCTAGGGTTGGGTACAAATATACAAAGGAAGAATGTGCCTTCTGTACACGTCTGGCCAGAGGAAAGTCTCAGCGACTTTCATTGTCATGTCCTGTGGCTTCACTCCAGGACTATGTCCCCAGTCTGTCCCTTGGCTACTTCCAAATGGGTAAAGTATGCAGCTAATGTGACTCGAAGTCTTGTTTTTCTCTCCCTTTATGTTTGGTCTAAGTTCTAAGATATTCTTTTCTTACAGGTAGAAGACACAAAGGTATAAAAAATAATTTTATAGAATATGTATAGTTCATAATTTATATAAGAAAATGGATAAGTAATCTTATTAAAACCATTATGTATGCTTGTCAATCTAATGTGTGTGATGAGTCAAAATTATTTCATTTACATTACTATATATAATTTAATCTCTTGCATTTTGTCACAGAAGTCTAACATTTTACAACTAAAATGAGTCTTGGAAATCAATAAATTAAATCCTTCATTTTTAAATGGAAAAGCTAAGATATGTAGCAAAATCTGGGACATTTTTTCCCAAGTCTCAAAAATCTGGGAGTTTCAAATGTGGAATTAAGGTATCAATTCCCAGCGTAATGTATTTTCTTCTTTTCTATAAGGTTTAGCATCACATTCTATGCATTTCCAAAAGGGATCTTAAAATACAGGTGACATTTCTTAAAGTTCTCCTTCTCTTTGATTTCTGCTTGATATTTGACAGCCTTGAGAGCATGTAATGTGCTACTGCACATTACTGTATCTCCTCCAGGTTAGTAGGTCTTGTTTTTAAATGCTTCCTTTCCTTTACCTCATTCTGAAATTTAACTAGAAGAGCACCTACTTCTCTCCAAAGCTGTTACCCACTCTCTAGTATCTTTTCTTTCTCAGGACTCTCTATGAGTCACTGACTCTGTCCTCTCAGTGGTTACTACTAAGTAGATGATTCACAAATCATCTTTTAAAAAATCTCTTTCCAGGGGCCTCCCTGGTGGCGCAGTGGTTGCGCGTCCGCCTGCCGATGCAGGGGAACCGGGTTCGCGCCCCGGTCTGGGAGGATCCCACATGCCGCGGAGCGGCTGGGCCCGTGAGCCATGGCCGCTGAGCCTGCGCGTCCGGAGCCTGTGCTCCGCAACGGGAGAGGCCACAACAGAAGAAGGCCCGCATACCACAAAAAAAAAAAAAAAAAATCTCTTTCCACTTCCCCCTGTTATTTCCTACCCACACAAACTGAATTCCTTTCCAGGTAATCACATTCCTGTCAGTAGACAGCAATTTTTCCATAAATTTAGGTATTTGGTATAAACCAGTTGCAAACTTAAAAGTACAAAGTAAAAATTAATACCGATAATCTGTGCTTGAGCTCCTATAATTTTTTTTACTTCTGATTCAAAAGAAGTGGGCATTTCTGGTGGAGATGGAGATATGGAGTAGGATTTGCAACCTTGAGGTTCCAGTGGTTCTCACATGCTAACCATCTTGAAAAGAACAGGAAAATTATATTTCTACAGTAGCTGTATATAAGGCTTCTCTCTATATAAATATACCTTATGTTATAAAATTCTATTCTCCTCTGCCACAGATATACTATCATGTGGAACTAAAAACTCCAAATTTTTCTAAGAAAATAATTAATTTTGATTAATGTGATTAATCACATTAATTAATGTGATTCATAATTAATGGGTAACTTCTGTTTGGCCTATGTAGCATTTAGTCCGAGCCTAGTAATTGAGACTAAGATATTATACGGCCATTGAAATGTTTCCAGGGAATGGTTTTTTTTTTAATATTGGAGAATATTTAATCAATAATATTATGAGGAAAACATAGAATAACATCTATAGGAAAGCCTGAATTAAAAATATAGCTAAAATTTAATAGTGTTTCCCTTTGCAAGGATGTGGGAAGAGCGGGGTGGTCATAGTTTTGTGTACTGATTCTCAATACTTCTATTGGTTTTCAAATAAAAGAACTTAGTACTTTTATAACCAGGAGAAAACTAAGACAGATATAAATGGAAATGCATAGTTAAACTATGTTTTATATATTTGGGACTTTGTCAAGGAAATTGCATTAAGTATACACCTTTGTCCACTATCCTCTATTGTGAGTTCAAGAATTGTCTTTTGGTTCATTTACTTATTTATCTACATCATTTTATTCTGGCATATAATGTGTCTTCTAAAGCATATTCTCTTATTCTATGTATAATTATTTCATGTATATTTATATTCATTTGTATGCCTAATGCTGTGCTATAGAAATAAGTTTTACATTTTTCACTCAGCAACATGCTTTGAAAATCTAGACATGTTGCTTTGTGTAAACCCTTTGCTCTATCAGGTGCACCTGGCTTCCCATATCCCCACATTCTACCAACACGTTTTCGGAGTTAATTGACTCCATTTTAGCCCTTTATTCTCCCATAAAAATTTAAAATAAGTTCTTTCAATATCTCAAATAAATACAACCAGAATTTTGGAGTGACATATTTACAAATTTATTTTTGTAATTAATTTAGATTAATTTATGATAATGTTACTTCTTATTATTAAATCTTTAGGTCTTTCGGTTGATTTTTAATATTTTTCCATATAAGTTAGATTTTATTAGTAAAGTCTAGTATTATTTTTATGAGTGCTTATGTTAGTGGTGTCTTTTTATTTATTATAATCTCGTGTCAGTTTTTGCTATAGTATGTACATGCAATCAATTTTTGTAAATATATCTTGTATATAGCAACCATGAACTGTGTTATTTCTAATAGTTTGATGAAATTATTTTTTAGATTATTCACATTTTCTATAGTAAATCTATTGTTTTGTAATTTGAAATAACATAAAATATGAGAGAATGTGTTCTAATATATTTATAAATGTTATCATATTCTATATATACTTGAATTCTGTTAACATTCTTCCTTATCACTACAACTGAGAAAATTCTCAACTGTACGACTGAAGAAAAATCTAATTAACCAACAGTTATATGCTATGATCTCTCCTGTCATTAATCTCTGGCAAAACAATCTTTCTAGATCATTTTCAGAATGACTTTGAGGCACTTAATATTATGGTGCTCTGTGCCCCACCTCTGTACTCCACATCCCATTCATTCAGAGGAGACACCATTAGACCTAGTACTAAGCACTAGAGAAGAACGTTTGTGTTTCTCTCCTAAATTTGCTTTCTACATAACAGCATTTTCCATTAGAAAAACTCTCGTACTCTTTCACCACCTATTCACTCACGTTTCCCCAGCAAATACTTGATGTATCTGATTATGGGGCTTAGCAGAATGAGATAGATCTATGATATCTAGCTTCTCCATATGGGGGATCTGCCAGGCAGCAGAAGTCCTACCCTCTTCTTTGTCTCAAGTTGATCATTAAATTTAATTCAATGTAACTCTTACCATGGCTTTAATTTTCCAGTAGTAAAATGTATCTTCCTTCACAAGTGGTAGATTTTCCTAATAAACAAATATAGCAATAAAGGAGACCTATGAAAATATCCTATCTACTTGTATTTAACCAGATAAACAACTCAGTGAAATGATTGGAATTCCAAAGGCTGAAGGGTTTCTTACAAAACCTATGCTTGGAATGTATGCCTCTAAGAATAATACTTGCTCAGAGAATCAAGGAGAAACTGGGGTGATTGGAAAAACATGGTTCAATTCTCTCATCAGATAAAAGATAGCAAAATAATTAAAACAAAAGAAATGCTGATTATTCTGGGTGTAGAGAAAAAAATGCTGCCTGCCATTCCAGTTGTACAAGATTAAGCCATTAACCACTGCAGTTGTCCACAAACAGTGCATCCTGAGCAGTATTGAGGACGGAGAAAAACAGGAAGCATTCTGTGCTTTGGATATAATGGCCCCTAGATAGTCAAGATACATATCTGAGGATAATTTTTATGACCCCAGGTGCTTGCATTTTCCCATAAAGAAAAAACACTAAAATCATTACTTGAGATGTCTGTTTTTTGTGACTGTCAGTAATTATTTTATGCTTAGCTACATGTTTTTCCCAGTGAAAAAGTTCATACATATCCTGGCTCCTCCCTTACTTCTTCAGAGCAGTTCATCACAGCTCTCCCTGAGGCTGTCTCCTGGACTATAGTCCTCAGTAAGTCCCCAGAATAAAACTTAACTCACAACTTTTACATTGTGCATTTTTCTTTCAGTCAACATGGGAAGGAGAAATTTCCTCAAGGGAGAAGTTTAATCTTAGAAAGATATTAGACAAATATAAACTGGAAAATGATCTGCAAGGCCAGGATAGAGAGATACAAAAGGGAAAATGAGGTAGATCTGAATGTAACAACTGCTCTTAAAGAGAGTATCAGGAAAGATTATGTTGTTCTAGTTATTACCAATGAAATAATATGACTCCGGCCCAAAAATGTCAAGATCACAGAAAATAGACTAAAATGATTTCCAAAGCAAGATTTAGAGACGAGGGAACATGCACACATGCAGATGGAGTGCCTAATATACGAGCAACTAAAAACATAAGGATTAATATAGCGCATCAAGTAGTTATTGAAAACCTGAGCAGATTTTAGAAAAGACCAGAAAGATCACTGTACAGTGCTGAAAGAAAAATTGAGTTGATTCCAAAGTGGTTCCTTTACTAGTGGGTGGAGTACAGGGTTACCTGTGCCCTGGACATACATGATGAAAAGTGTATTAAATTAGGATTCCAATAAAACGTAGAGAAACTTTAAGCAGGGCCACAACTATCACATAAGGCAAAACTGTGCAAATTAAAATAAATTGTCTGTGCTTTGGGTACACACAGTATCATGTAAGGGCACAGAGCTCTGTGATGGGGATGCAGGTTGAATACCTCGTTTTGCAGTTCACCACCTAAAAACCAAACACAATAGCTCTGAAATTAACCACACCAAAGGTAAGTCAGGAAGAACTATAGTAAATACAGTTCAAGCTTGAAGTAGATGTTAGTGTGACAGGAAAATAGCTCCGAGGTGGGATTACTTGACTCAGGGTGAGGCAGTGGGAAAAGACTTTTTGAACAGTGGATATATTTGGCAGGCCTGTATTTCTCATGAAGACCCCAAGAAAATAAAACTAGAAAAGCATGTTAAAACAAAACAGAACAAACAACAACATATAAGACAAAAAGCACAGAAATTGTAAAACAAAAGTAGGCATTCAGTTTCAGCAAAGAATATGCCTACATGTGCTAAGAAAAGGAAAAAAGGGTCAACCTAAGATGCAGGTTAAAATGTTAAGAAGGATCATTTGATACTTCCTAAAATAGTAGGAAAGTGGTTCTTAACACTGTCTGCACATACTGATGCACCTGGGGTACTTTAAAAGAATAATTAAGGCTCCTGTCATAGCTCAGATCTATTGAATTAAGATCTCTGGGGGAGGGGGTTGAGATTTTTTTAAAGAACTCCCGTAATGCTTTCCAAGTACAGTCAGAGTTCAGAGGCACCACACTAGAGGAAGATTCTGCTACTGCATAAAGATATGAGTTGGAATGCTACTTACAAAGCTGAGAAAAGACAATGTCTTGAAACAGGCATGGTAAAGTTGTTGTGCACTGCTGAGCCACTAGTGAGACACCTTTGGATGGATTAAGAGTTCCTTCAATTTAGAAATCTTCAGGAGATAATTCCACAGCAGAAACAATTATGGGGTCTAGGGGCCAAGTTTCCCTGGGAGGCAAGTTTCACAGCATGAGCAATTCCATAGCACGAGACGATGACTTTAGCCAATGAGCAGAACATGAAATGCCTGATCAGGAGACTATAAAAAAAACCATCTCACCAGGCAGAGCTCACACCCAATACTATACTGGAAAGAGAGAGACATGGAGATTTAGGGGGAAATGAAAATTAGGCATCTTCAACTATTCTGCATTAAGACCTGGGGTTGCTAAAATTGCAAATTTCTATGATCAAAGGGCCGAAATGATTCACATGTCACTCTCTGAGAGAGAACCAAATAGAAGTCATTTTATACATTTCAAAACTAACCACAGATTCCTGAAACTGGGCAACAATACAAAACAAAACAAAATGACCATTAAAACCTCTTGTTTTTCCTAGTGATGATGCTAGAACTTCTCCAGTCTTTGTCTATTGCTTATGAAATAAACCAGTAGAATGGATTTCCTCTCACTCCAATGGCCTTTCTCACCCCTTTTCTGCTTCTCACTCCTTTGTGAATACCCATTCCAAAAACTTTTAAAACGCAAACAGCCAGGTTTCCATCCTTCCTTCTCCTGTGAACGCAATCTTCTTGCCTCCCTACCAATGAACAAATGAACCACTTTATCCATTGGGGAGTCAGTAATTTCAAATTATCTTACATTTGTCTTTCTTCTCCAAGCTTTTTTTTCTCTTATTTGAAAATGCAGTAAAAGCGCTACCAAAATGTGAGATGTAGGGTCTAAAAATTTAATCACATAAAATGCTGGGTCATGTTGTTGTAAGGTTAATGAAATGACTGGGGATAAACCTGTGCAGCTAATTGGTCAGAAAAACGGAGTCTGGGAAATCCAAATCCCTCTAAATCCTGCCTGCAATTTGGTGCCACCTGGTGGCAGTTGTCCAAAGCAGCTTAAATAATAAATTGGGTCTTGTGACAGGATGGAATTTCTGGGATAGAAGCAGTGATTCCAGGAATCTGCCTAGGAATGGACTCATTTTGTTGACCCAGCCTGGAGGGATTGGGCCAGAAGAATAATGAGGATATGAGGACCTACTTTCTCAAGATACAGCTGTCTGTTGTTTTCCCCCTTGGCCTTGCCTTCCCTCTAGAAGGAAAAGACTTTCGACCACTCCCATTCGAGAACATGGTTTGGGCACAGAATGAGAGCTAATCACTAATGTCATTACTTCCAACTTGGATTAAGTTGGATTAACTCAGGGCAAACTATCACAGGGTTTTGCTCTATTAATTTTCTGGCTTATGCTTAATTTTACCTTTTAGCTTCTTTTTCAAGACTTTTGTCATACTTCTCTTGGACAACCACAGCAGCTTCTCTGCTTGTTTCCCTGAATATTCAAGATTTAGCTTAAATATAATCTTTTCTAAATGCTTCCCAGTCTCCTTTCCCTGGCTTGCATGCCCTTCCTCTGTGCCTCCTTAGCACACTGCATAAGCATTTATATGAGGCATATCAGCCTCTCATAACACATTGCTTAGTCATCTGCCCTTTTGATTTGAGCTGCTTTAGGGCAATGTCCTATAATCGTTTAATTCCCATCATTGACCACAGTGCCTAGAAAATTGCAGATGATTATCTAAGTGTAACTTTATATATTCCTCACATTTTACACATTCATAACACTACACATCATTTCTTCATTTGCACTCTGCTACTTTAAAGAATGGTTTACTCATAGCAGCAGAATCACAGCTTATTTGAGCTGAAAGAGTCTTTGTCTACAACTTAAACATTTACTTTGTTGATTTAATATAGAAACTATTGACTCTAGGATATTAATTTTAACATTATCACTGTTCATATAAAGTCATCTTACCTTTTATCTTTCTTTTTTTCTCCTTTTTCTTCATCAATGTCAGAAAACTATTAGTCAATAACAATTTTTTGTGTACCTACCATGGGCAAGACATACTGCTGGACAACATGGAGATTACAAAAAGACTGCAAGAGCTTATCCTTATACTCTTGGACCTAAAAGGTAGTTACAGAAATGATGTTGAGAATGATGATGACAAAAAAAATAACAACACTATCATATTGTAAAAAGTAGATTATGGGGCTTCCCTGGTGGCGCAGTGGTTGCGCGTCCGCTTGCTGATGCAGGGGAACCGGGTTCGCGTCCCGGTCTGGGAGGATCCCACATGCCGCGGAGCGGCTGGGCCCGTGAGCCATGGCCGCTGGGCCTGCGCGTCCGGAGCCTGTGCTCCGCAACGGGAGAGGCCACAACAGAGGAAGGCCCGCATACCACAAAAAAAAAAAAAAAAGTAGTTTATGTACCAGTTATTATACTAACTGTTTTATAAGGACCTGAAAAGGCATATAAACATTTCCTACCCCATGGATGATCAAACGAGGGAGATCTGAGGACACCAAACACCTGCCCAGATGTATAGAGTGAATAAATGTAGAGCCAGCACTTGAACTTCAACTCTTTAGATCAATGGCCCATGTCCTGAACTATGACATTACTTACATTTTAAAAAGACATAGGCAGGATAGAAAATTTTGATATGGAAGATGAAAAGGAAAAGATTACCTTCCAGTGGACTATTCAGGAAAAGTCTTGCAAAGGAAGTAGGATTTGAACTGGATCTTGGGATCTGTGGAGAGGAAATGAATGGCAGGGTGAATTAAGGAAATATGTTTGGAAAAGAGGTGAATAGCTATCAAGTTTCATACTGGAGAATTCTATAGACAATCTTTCTTTGGTTTTTAATAAATAAAACTCTCATGTCCTCCCTCTCAATATGGTATTCACATTAATTTATTGTACCAGGAGAGATGTGGAGTTCATAGGGATTCCTCTTTTAACTAACTTTTTGCCTGGCACCTTTGAGAAAAAAAAATGAGAAGGTAGAAAATAATTATTCTAGAGTAGGTCTAGCCTGTGATCATAGGACAGGACAATGTAACTATAGGGTTCAAAAAAGTAAACATCATTTGTACTAGGCATTTTTACTCTCATTGGTAAATAGTATACAAAAATGTCCATATTTCTGCACATCTTTTTACTTTTAAGTTCATATCCTTTAAAAAGTAATATATTTTATATTTTCAGTTAGGAACATAATAGCAACTTTTTATCATCCTTAATATAATGGCTAGAAAAGTTTCCTTGCTGTTTCATTAATATGCTAAGAGGTCACAGAGAGCAAAAGACTGAGCAAAAGGACAGAAGCCTATATTAATTCTAAGGTAACTGAAGAAGTAGTATAAGAATGAGTATTATGAATATTAGAGTCATCATATTTTGATATATAAGTGAAATGGTTGTTGATAAAATATGTTTTATTGGGGAGGGGTATTAAAGGGAATAGATATATTCCCTTAAAAAAACACTTTAAGACACTGTAACATCCAAGATTTCATTTTTTAAACTTTGTTGGAGTAGGGGAATATTTTCAAAATGTCATCTCCAGCTATTCTCTGTGACAGAAAAACTATTCAGGAAGAAACTGTAGGTTTAGATTTTATATTCTGGTATGATCCATTTTGGCAGTGTTAATTGCTGTTTGCCAGACTGAGTTTTACTCTTGCACAGACAAGGTGTCTGTGACCTTTGGGCAAAAGGAGCAAACCTCTTTCTGCTTCCTTTGTAGTTTATCTGTCCAAAATCTTCTAGTAGTCTGCAACTATGTGGCTGGGTCAAATGTACTATTTCTTTGTCCATGAATCATTTTTGAAATCAGGTAAGAGATATGAAAGTACTCTGAAACAAAATGGTGATTGAGAACTCTATGTGGTATTGCCATTACTATTATTTTCTTATTATTATCTTCCTACTGTACATATAAATCTTCCCTCAAGACATCCAGTAATCAGCCTTCTCAAAAAAAGAAGTAGCTAAGAATTCTCCGTCGAAATCTCAGTTCTGTCTGTTTTATTGAGAAACTTTTGTGTCTAGAATAAGCACATCCTGCCATTTCCTTTTGTCCCCAAATGTGTCTCTCTCACACGCAAAGGCCAAATTAAGTGTGAAAATAATGGCAGGTCTAAGTTTCACCATATCAACAATAGTTTTAAACTACCATTTTCCTGGACTTTCCACTTCTCTAAATATATTTTATAAAATATATTCACTGGAACATAATTCCTCAGGATATTAACAGATATCATACAACACGGGGTTCTGTGGTTTAAAAATGTATTAGATTCAAGTAGTCAGATAAGCATAGTAATAATAATTTTTATAACTATAATTTATTCACGAGTTTCTAGAAAAAACTTAGCCTGTGAATAGCTTTAGAAATATTTTCTCAACCTTTCCATTTAACAGGTGAAGAATCAGAAATTTATTTGGAGCCTTTAAATAAATGTTGAAAGTCACATAGTAGTAGAACCAAGACTTAAATCAAGGCTTTTCTATTCATTTTAAAATTTCTTTTACATTAAAAGATAGAGAGTTCTTATTTTTTACTCCAGACAATCTTAGAGCCATTAATATATTAACATGTTAATATGTAATATGCCGTATTAGGGTTTTACAGAGAAGCAGAACCAATACATATAACCTCTCTCTCTCTCATATATATATTATGTTATATATATGAATGATATATATTGATAGATATCATTCGTATGTATAGATATCATTTATATATTTTATATATATATATACATCCCAGATGGATGGGCAGATTTATTATAAGGAATTGGTTCACAGAATTATGAAGGCTGAGACCCAAGATCTGCAGTTGGAGTTGACAAGTTGGAGACACAGGAGAGCTGATGGTATAATTCTAGTTGATTCTAAAGGCCTGAGAACCATGCAAGCCAATCGTGTAAGTTCTAGCCCAGAACCCAGCAGGCTTAAAACCCCACAGAGACAATTTTTCAGGTTGATTCTGAAGGCATGAAAAAACCAGTGTCCCAGCTCATCAGCTCCTTTTGCTTAGGCTTTTTATTCCGTGAATGAGGCCCACTCACATCAGGGAGAAAAATCTGCTTTATTTAGTTTACTGATTCAAATGTTAATCTCATTCAGAAACACCCTCACAGAACACACCTAGAACAATGTTTGATCAAATGTCTGGGCATCGCATGGCCCAGTTACATTGATCAAAAAAATTAACCATCGCACATGCTAATTTGTAAACCTTGGGACCGAAGTGAGCCAGGGAAATGGGTATTTTCTATACATTTTTGATGACAAATTCCATCCCTTCGAAGAGTAAATATCAGAACCAATGTTCTATAGGACATCTTGGAGATTTGTTACTCGAGATTTTACTAAATTATATCACACTCTCTCCAGAACCTTTGAAAGAGAATCAAAGAATCATGAGAGTGAGAAACTCCTGGAAGCTGCAGTCTTAAGGAGCTCTCCACAGTTTCATAGATTTTACACTCAGGTTCTGTACTAGGATCCCATGGTGAAGAACTAAACATGGTTCTGGCAGGAGAAGGAAAACAGTAATTGGGAAATCGCTGAGATTATTCTCTATAAAAAAGACCTACTTTCCAGAGGAAAAACTTTACCAGAGTCTTATCCCAGCTGCAGGAGAGAATTCCTCATCTCCATTCCCCATAAGCTTTCCTTTCTTACCTAATGTAGGGGAGATGCTATATACTGGAAAAATATTTGTGAGGGTATCAGCATAGAGACATAGGCCAACTAAAGGACTGTGGTTTAATCAGAAGATGACAGAACACTTCCCTCCCTAATTTCCATGCCACCACATCAACAGGGTTATATTATAATAAAAGAAAATTACCACTGACCGAACTGCAAGATGTAGCCCCTCTCTGAAGAGGCATACTTAAGAAAGCCTAAAGTTAAGAGTAGAAACAAAACAAGGTAAATGAAGTTTGTGGCACCTATCCTTACAGTAAACATTAAACACAGCCCAATTACTAGCTGGATTAACATAAAACCACACACTATAGGCCTATTTACCTCAGTTTTAATCACCTGATACAACATGTCCAGCTTTCAACAAAAAGGTACATTTGCCAAGACAGACTATACTCTAGATGATAAAAAAATCAACTAAACACATTTTAAAAATAAAAATCAGAAGATATGTTGTCAAATCATAATGGAATTAAATTAGAAATCAATAATAAAATGATACCTGAAAAATGCCCAAATATTTGGAGATCAAAGAGAACCTGAATCAAAGAAGCAGTCTCAAGGAAAACTCAAAAAGTATTTTGAGCTAAATGGCAATAAAAACACAACCTATCAAAATTTGTGGAATGCAGTGTAGGCAGTGCTTGGAAGAAAAAATATAGCATTAAATGCATGTATTAAAAAATAAGAAAGATCTAAATTCAGTAACCTAAGAGTCCATCTTAGAAAACTAGAAAATGTAGAGCAATTTAAAGCAAGTTAAAAAAAAAAAAAGAAAAATGTCAGCAGAAATCAATGAAAATAAACCAAAAAAATTAAAAAATAAAAAGGAATGCAGTGTAGGCAGTGCTTGGAAGAAAAAATATAGCATTAAATGCATGTATTAAAAAATAAGAAAGATCTAAATTCAGTAACCTAAGAGTCCATCTTAGAAAACTAGAAAATGTAGAGCAATTTAAAGCAAGTTAAAAAAAAAAAAGAAAAATGTCAGCAGAAATCAATGACAATGAAACCAAAAAAATTAAAAATAAAAAAATTCACGATAATTATTTGACAAATAAATTGATAAACCTATTGCCTGGCTGATCAGAGGCAGAAGGAGAGAAAAGAGAAAGAAAAACAGAAACAAATTCCAATATCAGAAATGTAGATCATGTAACCATACAAAAGTTTATTACTCACCAATAAAAAGAAATGATCTATCAAGCTACTAAAACACATGGCTGACTTGTAAATACATATTGCTAACCAGAAAAAGCCTGGTGAAAAGCAAAAATATTCAATTATTCAAATATATTAGTTCTAGAAACAGCAAAACTAAAGAGATGATATAGACGTCGCTGGTTCGCACTGTTTGAATAGGTTAAAAACAGTTTAAAAAACTTTTGAGAATAAATCTATCTGTATGGCACCATAATGATGAATATGTGACACTGCATTTGTGACAACCCATAAATCATTATAGCACGAAGAATGTACCTAAATGTATATAAAATGTTTAAAAGTCATTCAGGGTATGTGGAGCAGTGTACAGTGAAGTGGAGGCAGAGTGGCTCCACGAGCTCCTCTCCACTTTGCAATAGAGAACCGCTGACTGGCCGCTAAGGGTGAGCCACACACACGCCCTCATGCCCGGCAAGCGCGTGATGTCACTATCATATGACAAAGTCTTTGCTGCACTTCATCTTCCTCCCTGGGTACTTTCCATTTGTCTTCCTGGCCATGTGGCTGACAGGGTCTTGGTGCTCTGGCCGGGTGTGAGGCCTGTGCCTCTGAGGTGGGAAAGAGCCGAGTTCAGGACATTGGTCCACCAGAGACCTCTCAGCTACACATAATATCAAACAGCGAAAGCTCTACCAGAGATCTCCATCTCAATGCTAAGACCCAGCTCCACTCAACGACTAGCAAGCTACAGTGCTGGACACCCTAGGCCAAACAACTAGCAAGACAGGAATACAACCCCACCCATTAGAAGAGAGGCTGCCTAAAGTCATAATAAGGTCACAGACACGCCAAAACACACGAAAAGATGCGATCCTGCCCACCAGAAACACAAGATCCAGCCTCTTCCACCAGAACACAAACACCAGTCCGTCCACCAGGAAGCCTACACAACCCACTGAACCAACTTACCCACTGGGGGCAGACACCAAAAACAACGGGAACTACGAACTCACAGCTTGTGAAAAGGAGACCCCAAACACAGTAAGTTAAGCAAATTAGAAGACAGAG
This sequence comes from Physeter macrocephalus, assembly GCF_002837175.3. NCBI lineage: Eukaryota > Metazoa > Chordata > Mammalia > Artiodactyla > Physeteridae > Physeter > Physeter macrocephalus. Next base: position 44,702,761 of record NC_041220.1, on the reverse strand, counting down.
AAACACACAGCAGATGAAGGAGCAAGGTAAAAATACACCAGACCAAACAAATGAAGAGGAAATAGGCAGTCTACCTGAAAAAGAATTCAGAAAAATGATAGTAAAGATGATTCAAAATCTTGGAAATAGAATGGAGAAAATACAAGAAACGTTTAACATGGACCTAGGAAAACTAAAGAGCAAACAAACAGTGACAAACAACATAATAAATGAAATTAAAAATTCTCTAGAAGGGATCAATAGCAGAATAAGTGAGGCAGAAGAACGGATAAGTGACCTGGAAGATAGAATAGTGGAAATAACTACGGTAGAGCAGAATAAAGAAAAAAGAAGGGAAAGAATTGAGGACAGTCTCAGAGACCTCTGGGACAACACCAACATTTGAATTATAGGGGTCCTAGAAGAAGATGAGAAAAAGAAAGGGGCTGAGAAAATATTTGAAGAGATTATAATTGAAAACTTCCTAATATGGGAAAGGAAATAGTCAATCAACTTCAGGAAGCACAGAAAGTCAAATATAGGATAAATCCAAGGAGAAACATGTCAAGAAACATATTAATCAAACTATCAAAAATTAAATACAAAGAAAAAATATTAAAAGCAGCAAGAGAGAAAAAAAAACAAATAAAAAACAAGGGAATCCATATAAGGTTAAAAGCTGATCTTTCAGCAGAAACTCTGCAAGCCAGAAGGGAGTGGCAGGACATATTTAAAGTTATGAAAGGGAAAAAATTACAACCAAGATTACCCAGCAGGGATCTCATTTAGATTCAATGGAGAAATTAAAACCTTTACAGACAATCAAAAGAGAAGAGATTCAGCACCACCAAACCTGCTTTATAACAAATGCTAAAGGACCTTCTCTAGGCAGGAAACACAAGAGACGGAAAAGATCTAAAATAACAAACACCAAACAATTAAGAAAATGGTAATAGGAACATACATATTGATAACTACCTTAAATGTAAATGAATTAAATGCTCTAAGCAAAAGACATAGACTGGCTAAATAGATACAAAAACAAGACCCATATATATGCTGTCTACAAGAGACCCACTTCAGACCTTGGGACACATACAGACTGAAAGTGAAGAGATGGAAAAAGATATTCCATGCAAATGTAAATCACAAGAAAGCTGGAGTAGCAATTCTCATATCACATAAAGTAAACCTTAAAATTAAGACTATTACAAGAGACAAAAAGGACAAAAATGATCAAGGGATTAATCCAAGAAGAAGATATAACAATTATAACTATTTATGTACCCAAAATAGGAGCACCACAATACATAAGGCAAATGCTAACAGCCATAAAAGGGGAAATCGACAGTAACACAATCTTAGTAGGGGACTTTAACACCCCACTTTCACCAATGCACAAATCATCCAAACTGAAAATTAATAAGGAAACATAAGCTTTAAATGATACATTAAACAAGATGGACTTAATTGATATTTATAGGACAATCCATCCAAAAACAACAGAATACACATTCTTTGCAAGTGTTCATGGAACATTCTCCAGGATAGATCATATCTTGGGTCACAAATCAAGCCTTGGTAAAATTAAGAAAATTGAAATCATATCAAGTATCTTTTTTGACCACAATGCTATGAGACTAGATATCAATTACAAGAAAAAATCTGTAAAAAAAATACTAAGTCATGGAGGCTAAACAATACACAACTAAATGACCAAGAGATCACTGAATAAATCAAAGAGGAAATCAGAAAATACCTAGAAACAAATGACAATGAAAACAGACGACCCAAAACCTATGGATGCAGCAAAAGCAGTTCTAAGAGGGAAGTCTATAGTAATACAATCCTACCTCAGAAAACAAGAAACATCTCAAATAAACAACCAGTACTTACACCTAAAGCAATTAGAGAAACAAGAACAAAAATACCCCAGAGTTAGCAAAAGGAAAGAAATCATAAAGATCAGATCAGAAATAAATGAAAAAGAAATGAAGGAAACGATAGCAAAGATCAATAAAACTAAAAGCTGGTTCTTTGAGAAGATAAACAAAATTGATAAACCATTAGCCAGACTCATCAAGAAAAAAAGGGAGAAGACTCAAATCAATAGAATTAGAAATGAAAAAGAAGTAACAACTGAAACTGCAGAAATACAGAGGACCATGAGAGATTACTAAAAGCAACTATATGCCAATAAAATGGACAACCTGGAAGAAGTGGACAAATTCTTAGAAAAGTACAACCTCCCGAGACTGAACCAGGAAGAAACAGAAAATATGAACAGACCAATCACAAGCACCGAAATTGAGACTGTGATGAATAATCTTCCAACAAACAAAAGCCCAGGACCAGAAGGCATCACAGGTGTATTCTATCAAACATTTAGAGAAGAGCTAACACCTACCTTCTCAAACTCTTCCAAAATATACCGGAAGGAGAAACACTCATAAACTCAATCTACGAGGCCACCATCACCCTGATACCAAAACTAGACAAAGATGTCACAAAGAAAGGAAACTACAGGCCAATATCACTGATGAACATAGATGCAAAACTCCTCAATAAAAAACTAGCAAACAGAATCCAACAACACATTAGAAGGATCATACACCATGATCAAGTGGGGTTTATCCCAGGAATGCAAGGATTCTTCAATATACACAACTCAGTCAATGTGATAAAACATCTTAACAAATTGAAGGAGAAAAACCATATGATCATCTCAATAGATGCAGAAAAAACTTCTGACAAAATTCAACACCCATTTATGATAAAAATACTCTGGAAAGTAGGCATAGATAGAACTTACCTCAACATAATAAAGGCCATGTATGACAAACTCACAGCCAACATCATTCTCAATGGTGAAAAAATGAAACCATTTCCTCTAATATCAGGAACAAGACAAGGTTTCCACTCTTAGCACTGTTATTCAACATAGTTTTGGAAGTTTTAGCCACAGCAATCAGAGAGGAAAAAGAAATAAAAGGATTCCAAATCAGAAAAGAAGAAGTAAAACTGTCACTGTTTGCAGACGACATGACACTGTACATAGAGAATCCTAAAGATGCTACCAGAAAACTACTAGAGCTAACCAACGAATTTGGTAAAGTAGCAGGATACAAACTTAACACACAGAAATCTCTTGCATTCCTATACAATAACAATGAAAGATCTGAAAGAGAAATTAAAGAAATAGTCCCATTTACCATTGCAACAAAAAGAATAAAATACCTAGGAATAAACCTACCTAAGGAGACAAAAGACCTGTATGCAGAAAACTATAAGACACTGATGAAAGAAATTAAAGATGATACAAAGAGATGAAGAGATATACCATGTTCTTGGACTGGAAGAACCAACACTGTGAAAATGCCTATACTACCCAAAGCAATCTACAGATTCAATGCAATCCCTATCAAATTACCAATGGTATATTTCACAGAACTAGAACAAAAAAATTTACAATTTGTATGGAAACACAAGAGACCCCGAATAGCCAAAGCAACCTTGAGCACGAAAAATGGAGTGGAGGAATCAGGCTCCCTGACTTCAGACTATACTACAAAGCTACAGTAATCAAGACAGTATGGTACTGGCACAGAAACTGAAATATAGATCAA
>NC_041220.1:44696156-44697729 GCF_002837175.3 Physeter macrocephalus | reverse complement strand
AACAAATTGAAGGAGAAAAACCATATGATCATCTCAATAGATGCAGAAAAAACTTCTGACAAAATTCAACACCCATTTATGATAAAAATACTCTGGAAAGTAGGCATAGATAGAACTTACCTCAACATAATAAAGGCCATGTATGACAAACTCACAGCCAACATCATTCTCAATGGTGAAAAAATGAAACCATTTCCTCTAATATCAGGAACAAGACAAGGTTTCCACTCTTAGCACTGTTATTCAACATAGTTTTGGAAGTTTTAGCCACAGCAATCAGAGAGGAAAAAGAAATAAAAGGATTCCAAATCAGAAAAGAAGAAGTAAAACTGTCACTGTTTGCAGACGACATGACACTGTACATAGAGAATCCTAAAGATGCTACCAGAAAACTACTAGAGCTAACCAACGAATTTGGTAAGAAAGAAATTAAAGATGATACAAAGAGATGAAGAGATATACCATGTTCTTGGACTGGAAGAACCAACACTGTGAAAATGCCTATACTACCCAAAGCAATCTACAGATTCAATGCAATCCCTATCAAATTACCAATGGTATATTTCACAGAACTATAACAAAAAATTTCACAATTTGTATGGAAACACAAACGACCCCAAATTGCCAAAGCAATCTTGAGAAAGAAAAATGGAGCTGGAGGAATCAGGCTCCCGGACATCAGACTATACTACAAATCTACAATAATGAAGACAGTATCGTACTGGCACAAAAACAGAAATATAGATCAATAGAAACAGGATACAAAGCCCAGAGATAAGCCCACACACATATGGTCACCTTATTTTTGATAAAGATGGCGAGAATATACAATGGAGAAAGACAGCCTGTTCAATAAGTGGTGCTGGGAAAACTGGAGAGCTACATGTAAAAGAATGAAATTAGAACACTGCCTAACACCATACACAAAAACAAACTCAAAATGGATTAAAGGCCTAAATTTAAGGCCAGACACTAAAAAGCTCTTGGAGGAAAACATAGGCAGAACACTCTGTGACATAAATCACAACATGATCCTTTTGACCGACCTCCTAGAGAAATGGAAATAAAAGCAAAAATATACAAATTGGACCTAATGAAACTTAAAAGCTTTTGCGCAGCAAAGGAAATCATAACCAAGATGAAAAGACAACCCTCAGAATGGGAGAAAATATTTGCAAATGAAGCAACTGACAAAGGATTAATCTCCAAAATTTACAAGCAGCTCATGCAGCTCAATATCAAAAAAACAAACAAACCAATCCAAAAATGGGCAGAAGACCTAAATAGACATTTCTCCAGAAAAGATATACATGTTACCAACAAACACATGAAATAATGCTCAGCATCACTAATAATTAGAGAAATGCAAATCAAAACTACAATGAGGTATCACCTCACACCAGTCAGAATGGCCATCATCAAAAAATCTGCAAACAATAAATGCTGGAGAGGGTGTGGAGAAAAGGGAACATTCTTGCACTGTTGGTGGGAATATAAATTGGTAAGCCACTATGGAGAACAGTATGGAGGTTACTTAAAAAACTAAAAATAGAACTACCATATGACCCAGCAA
>NC_041220.1:44694602-44695700 GCF_002837175.3 Physeter macrocephalus | reverse complement strand
ATACTGTATGCTAACATATATATATGGAATCTAAAAAAAAAACAAGGTTCTGAAGAACCTAGGGGCAGGACAGGAATAAAGATGCAGACGTAGAGAATGGACTTGAGGAAATGGGGAGAGGGAAGGATAAGTTGGGACAAAGTGAGAGTGGCGTGGACATATACTCACTACCAAATGTAAAATAAATTGCTAGTGGGAAGCAGCCACATAGCACAGGGAGATCAGCTCTGTGCTTTGTGACCACCTAGAATGATGGGATGAGGAGGGTGGGAGGGAGACGCGAGAGGGAGGAGATATGGGGATATATGTATATTTATAGCTGATTCACTTTCTTATAAAGCAGACACTAACACACCATTGTAATGCATTTATACTCCAATAAAGATGTGAAAAAAAAAAGCCATTCAGGAGACTAGAGGACCCCAGGATAAACTCTAGACCATGACAAGACAATTTAACTGTATTATAAACATATAAAATTTCCCTCACATGGTGAGAAGAAAGGTTGATAACCTAAATAATTTTGAAAATCAGTAGAATCTTTAAAATAAAGCCAAAAGGAACTGTACATAAGCACTGTCCTGTTGATGATAAACTATAGAGGTATGATATTTTTATACATGTATACTGGTATGTAATAATTAAGTTAATGGATAGCAAATGATGAGAACAAGGTTTCTCACTGTTGTAGTGGGAAGTTACATGTAGTAGGAAAGATCCATGTGTTAATTGATTAAAATTGAAGGCATCAATATGAACTTTAATGTTTATTAATATACACCTATAGATATTTATAGATGTATATTATTATATACACAAATATGTCTCCTTACTCTGTCAGATGAGAGGGCCTAGAAGCAACAACATCCCAGCAGTAATGAGCACACCTAACACCCAGATCTTGATTTCTAATACGATTTTCCAATAAAAGGAACCAAGTCTCCTTGGAAAAATGGCTGGTTTTAAGATGAGGGCAGGGGGCTTCCCTGGTGGCGCAGTGGTTGCGCGTCCGCCTGCCGATGCAGGGGAACCGGATTCGCGCCCCGGTCTGGGAGGATCCCACGTGCCGCGGAGCGGCTGGGCCCGTGAGCCATGGCC
>NC_041220.1:44673245-44694524 GCF_002837175.3 Physeter macrocephalus | reverse complement strand
CGCCCGGAGCCTGTGCCCCGCAACGGGGGAGGCCACAACAGAGGGAGGCCCGCATACCACACACACACACACAAAAAAAAAAAAAAAAAAAGATGAGGGCAGGAACTATATAAGATGAGCCTAAAGCATCTTGTAGTGCCAGGGAATAAGAAATTGCTGAAACAATTAAATGTTTAAAAAAGAGCAGAATAATGGGAGTATGCCAAAAAGATACAAGAGCCAAGTGAAAGAGCTCCCAATGGCCAATGCTATAAGAAAGTGTGAAAGAAAATAAGGTAGTATTAGGTTATAACCCAAAGTATGAAATAATTACCCATGAGTATATACTGGTATAAATGATTAAATAAATATTTGTCAAACAAATTTCCAGTACAGAAGAATTCTAAATAATTTATGTAGATATTCTTACCTGAAGGAGATGGAGCATTACTCCCACTCCTTAGGTGAGAGCAGTGAATGATTACTTCTTCCCAGAGAATACAGCATGAAAAAAATGGGGGCAAAAGGGTAATTTCACAGTGGAGAAACCTGACAAGCACTACCACAGCCAGGCCATCAAGGTTCACAACAACAGTGATGTCACCGTGACAGTATATACGCTTGATATGATGTGATGGAAACACTTTACCTCTGTGGTCTTCTTCTCAAAAATGCATAACCCAGACCAATTATGAGATAAACATCTGAAAAATTTCAATTGTTTCTACAAAATACCTAATTAGTGCTTCTGAAAAGGCTAAAAATCCTCCAAAACAAGGAAAATCTGAGAAAGAGCCACAGCCAATAGGAGACTCATGAGAAATGACTACCAAAGGTAATGTGATGTCCTGAATGAGACAATGAGACCAAAAAGAAGAAAGAATGGAAGGAAAAGAAGGAGAGAAAGAGAGACAGAGACAGAGGAGGAAAAACAGTAGGTAAAAACTAAAGAAATCTGAGTAAATTATGGGCTTTAGTTAATGATAATGTATGAACATTGATTCATTAATTGTAAGGAATGTATCATATTAATGTAAGATGTTAATAATAGGGGAAACTGAGTGAGGGGCATATGGGAATACTCTGTAAGTATCTCCACAATTTTTCTATATACCTAAAACTATTTTAAAATTAAAAAATTTTTAGTATTATTTAAACAGTCTATTATGGACTGAGTGTACCCTTCTTGCAGATTCATATGTTGAAGCCCCTAACCCCCAATGTGACTGTATTTGGAAATAGGGTCTTTATGCAGGTAATTAAGGTTAAAAAAAGTCATAAGAGTAGGGCCTTAATCTGATAGGACTAGTATCCTTATAAGGAAGGGACACCAGAGATCTCCCTTCTTCCCTCCCTCTCTCCTCCCTCCCTCTTTCTCCCCCACCTTCATTCTCCCCCTCCCTCTGAGGATATTAACAGATATGCTATTAGATGTACAACTAAAATAAAAATAGAATGCATGTGCCAATTGTTGGGGAACTGATTTTGAACGATGAACAAGCTTAGTATTCAGAGAAAAAGAATTGTGCTTAGGCAGCAATTGGAACTATAACTCACGCACAATCTATTATTTGCTGTGTGTTTTTGCATTTCATAGTACTAAAGGGTTGTATTTCATGTATTACTTCATTCAAACATGGTATGTTATTTTTAAACATGTAGTGGTGACTGAAGTTAGTAAGAGTCATTAACCTTTGTAATCTACTTAATTTGAGAGTCAAATAATTACCTCACTTGTGACTTAACTGTTTATTCAAAGTAGGAAGTATTTTCGTGTGCCTATACCTTTGGATAAGCCTCCTCTTCCTCCTGATATTTTGGTCTGGATAAATATAGTATTAAAATAGTATGTAAAGTGTATATAGTCTCACTACCATTACACATTTATTCACATTTCTCATTTATGAGAAGTTACACCCTAACTAGAACAATAACCAGAATTTTACATTATACTAAATTAACCTGTCATGGTTTTTCTGTGTACAAATTCAAATAATGATGCTTGGAGGTATGGTGTATCTCCTTATTCTCATTTAACATTACATATATGCCCTCATTTTTGACTTAATTCAAAAGAATCATTGAAGTAATTTTCCATCTTAGTTTAAATGGAATTCACAAGGATTTCCACCCACTCCAGAATCAACATTATTTGGAGAGTTTGAAAATTGGAGTTTTAATTATAGTTCTTCTCAAAGAATAATGAAATTACATAAAAAGTTTATTTGACTAGAAACAATAGAAAGCTATTAACTCATTGGACTCTGCTCACTAAAGCATGATTCTTAATAACCTTCATTAAATATCAGAGCATTCTTTTATTAACTATAATAGCTAATAATTGATGCTTGGACCACTAAAATTAATCATAAAAAATGTATAGTTCTGGGGCTTCCCTGGTGGCGCAGTGGTTGAGAATCCGCCTGCCGATGCAGGGAACACGGGTTCGTGCCCCGGTCCGGGAAGATCCCACATGCCGCGGAGTGGCTGGGCCCGTGAGCCGTGGCCGCTGGGCCTGCGCGTCCGGAGCCTGTGCTCCGCAACGGGAGAGGCCACAGCAGTGAGAGGCCCACGTACCACAAAAAAATATATATATATATATAGTTCTGAAAAAGTACATGACAATTCACCATTTTATGTCTTAGATGATGCTTTCCTTAAGTAGAATACAAGTTCTTTGGTGGCAGGGATCTTTATTTTACTTATTTCTGTATCCCCAGCACCAGAAAAGTGCTGACATAATAGGCAATCATTAAATATTTGTTTAATGAATGAATGCAACCATTATGATTTTCACAAAAAGTATGAATTTGAATATTAACATTTTTTTCATCTGAACAGACATTTTACCAAGAAAGACATATAAATGGCCAACAGGTACATGAAAAGATGCTCAACATCACTAATCATTAGGGAAATACAAAATCTAAACCACAATGAGATATCACTACAAACCTGTTAGAATTGCTATTATTGAAAAGCTAAGAAATAACAAGTGCTGGCATGGATGTGGAGAAAAGGAAACACTTGTGTACTGTTTGGGGGAATATAAATTGGTGCAGCCACTGTGGAAAACAATCTGGAGGTTTTCAAAGAATTAAAAATAGAACTACCATATAATCCAGCAATTCCACTCCTGGGTATTTATCTCAAGAAAACAAAAACACAAACTTGAAAAAAAATCCACATCCCCATGTTCACTGTAGTATTATTTATAACAGCCAAGACATGGAAACAACGTAAGTCTCCACTGATGGATGAATGGATAAAGAAAACATGGTATATATACAATGGGCTATTACTCAACTGAAGAAAGGAAGGACATCCTGCCATTTGTGATAACATGGATGGATATTGAGAGCCTTATGTTAGGTGAAATGAGACAGAGAAAAGACAAATACTGTATGATCTCACATATATGTGGAATCTAAAAAAATAAAAATAAAAAAAACTGATCTTAGAAACAGAGAGCAGATTGGTGGTTGCCAGAGGCAGGGGGTAGGAGGTAGGTGAAATGGGTGAAGGTGGTATAAAAATCTTTTTAATTTTTCTTTTTTTCCTTAAATAATACTGTGGAACTTATAATCCTAGTAGAACCTGTGTGAATTGTCTCTTAACGAGGTTTGAGAAAGAAATCCTATAATGCAGATAATATAGATCCATATTGCTATGTGGCTACTAAAAATATCAACAGAATTATAGGCTGAACCAAAGACAAGACTAAGCTCAGATAAGAATATATTTCAGAAGTCTTAGTATATTCTTTAAAAAAAATTTAATACATCTTTATTAGAGTATAATTGCTTCACAATGCTGTGTTAGTTTCTGTTGTACAACAAAGTGAATCAGCCATATGCATACATATATCCCCATAGCCCCTCCCTCTTGCGTCTCCCTCCCACCCCTCTAGGTGGTCGCAAAGCACCGAGCTGATCTCCCTGTGCTATGCAGCTGCTTCCCACTAGCTATCTATTTTACAATTGGTAGTGTATATATGTCCATGCCACTCTCTCACTTCGCCACAGCTTCCCCCTCCCACCACCCACCCCATGTCCTCAAGTCCATTCTCTATGTCTATGTCTTTATTCCTGCCTGGGAACCACTGTTCTGATAAATACAAAATCAAAGGTAGGCAAACAGTGTAGTGAGCAATCTAGAAATTCTGACCAATGAAGATTTAGCTGTATTTAAATTGTTGAAAGATTGTCATGTAGTGAATATGATTTATTCTTTGTTGCTCCAGAGGGTATAATTTATTTTGGAGGCTGTTTTGAAATCAATATGAAGAATATTTAACAGCTATAGTGGTGGATGTATAGAGGGAGTACCCACGGGTGGAAGGAGACTCCCTGGTACTGGATATATTCAAGAAAAGTTTGACAAGATGCTTGACAGTCAGAGACTTGAATAAATATTCATAAAGACCGTTCATAGCCCTAAAAGTCCACGAGACTGTGTTTCTTTGCACATATTTACACCAACCATCCATTTTGCTACTCTAGAGTCAGAAAAGTATAAATTTGGTATCAGACATCTTTAGTTGGAGTAGTGATTCTGCACACTAATTTTGAGAAATTGGATTATTATAGCTGGAAGTGTTAATACATTCTTCAGAGAACAGTCAGTTAGGATTCAAGAAGATATATAAATCTAAAATATGATATATATAATAAACCATTTGTTGAACACCCATATGCAATTTTCACTTATTTCCCAAATATTAATTTAGCAGGGCTACTGTTTACCAGGCAAAGAAAAATTGCTCTCAAGACATGCAGAAGTGAATGAGTACAATACAGCCTTCATAGATCTAATGGATTGTCTGTTATGTGTCCCTCATGACATAGTCATTCTAATACATACCTTACAGAAAACAAAGGTTCAGATGGTTTAATAACTTACTAAGAACTACACAACTATCTGGTGGCACAGCCAGATTAGAACTAGAACTGTGTATTTTCAAAGCCCCTCTAGGTTAGACCTTTCTTCCAAAATACCCAAAGATATTCACATACTTTTCATTTTTATTTTCACGTAAATAATTTCCTATATAATATTAATTATCACTACCACTGTTAAAAAAAATAGTGAACTTTAACTTCTTGGGATTTACAACATTTTTTCATTATTACTACTAGTCTTTTTAGGTGGTTAATATTTAGATGAAAACATTTTAAGAGCTCAACAGTCCTGTCATTACATTTAGAATCATGATTGTCAATATTCATGAAACAATGAGGATTTATAAGTCTGTCACAACTTACCCCAGCTCTTGAATTATCTCAATTTTTAATGGGGAAAAAGAAATTGTAACCAGTTAATTGAATGGACTGAACTCAGTAGGATATAGTCAGGATATAGTCAGCTTTTTTAATAGAAATATAATATACATATAGAAAAGTAAATGTTTCATATGAGTACAATTTTACAGACTGTGAAGGACTGTATAAAATCCACACGTGAAAAACCCTAACGTCACTTGCACCCAAGCAGTGCCTCTCATGTTCCCTTCCAGTCACAATACCCCTGCCTCTAAGGATAACTGCAGACTTACTTATAGCAACATAGAGTGGCTTTGCCTGATTTTATATTATACAGCTGAAATTAGTTCATGATGGCTAGTGAAGATGAATATGTTTTCACATATTTATTGGTCATTTGTGACTTTATTGTGAGGTGAATATTCAAGTTTTTGTCCATTTTTCTATTATAATTTCAACATGTAGAGTCTCAGAATTTTTGATCTTGGAACTCTTAACATATGGCACTTGAAATCCACTAAAATATAAATTCTAAAAGACCAGCAATATTGATTTTTGTCTGTTTTTCAATATCGTATTCTCAGCTCCTAGACCAGTAAGTACTTGTGTTAGTGAATTTTCAGTAAATATTTAATTAATATAAGAACTTTAATCATAATAAACTACATATGGAAACAGAGGTATATATCAAGCTAGGATTTATATGTAGGACTCTATCTTAAAGCTTTAGTTCCTTGATTAGTTGTCTTTTGTTTAAATCAACTGATTATCCGGGAGATAGAGCAGGTTTGTGGTAAGTGTATTATTTAATCGTTTTCTCTTCACATAGAAAACCTCTAGGGCTCCATCTATATTTCCCACCATGAAGCCTTACTCTTACAATTTTTTTCCTCTTTAGAAAACCCCTTTGTCTTCAACTTGTATGTAATTGTCATATTCAATCACAGTATTAATCTCAACAGTATTCTCCCTCCAGCTCTAACTGTCTTTTCAATATGAGAGGTAGAAAAGAAAACACAGCTTCTTTCAGTTCGACACATCAGAGGAAGCTAGAAATTCAATTTACTGACTCCCAGTTGGTTTTCTCTCTAGTACAAACATAATACCACTGAGTGAACTTTAGCTACTATATCTACATAAAGTTCTGACATTCATAGTCACAAATCAACATGTGTACAGTCTTCTTCAAATTCAGAAGGTGCAGACAAAAGGGAATAAGGGGAAAAAAAACAGTTGTGAGCAATGTATTTGGGTGGGGATTTGATTTATAAACTTTCAGCTCAGTTTTACACTTGAACTCTACACACCCAGTTGTCATGTATTGTCCCTTGAAGTTGCTAGGGTGTTTGACTCAGAAAAGACTAAAATAAACAGAACAGAGGACTGCTGGTTAGGAATAAGAAAATAGGAATGGTAATAAATAAAGGCAATGCCTGGGTAAAGGATTATAATTGTGGATTCACACACATAACTATACATAAAAATATCCAGCTGTCATATATAATCAAGACAGTACCTTCTGAAGCACATCATTAATAAGTTAAAAACCAAGCCTTCCACTGGTAAACTTTTCCATCTGACAGTAAAATTACAAACACTAAATCATCACACCTCATCAAATATTACTGTATTATAAGGATGCTACACTGAACTATACTGAAATTGTACAGAACACTGAACAGTATCCAAATATTACTTGCATTACTCACATAAATATTACAAAATAAAATGACACACTAAGAAGACAGAGTGGCATTTTCATAAAAGGAAATTCTTTTAAGTTGATAGTTGGTGTCATCATTGCTTTTTTTTTTGTTTGTTGACCACAGTGTGAATTGAAAGCAGGGGTGTAGCAGAGAACCAGGGAAATTACTGGTAATAGCAGGTTCTAAATTCACTCTCCATCACAACATCAACCACTATAAAGAATGGTCAATAATAAGTATCAGGATAGAATGCTTCCTTGTAACACTCATTTCTAAAATGTATATTTTTAAAATGTAGAAGTATGAAAATGATAGGAGCAATGCTCTATCACAATATTTTTCCTAACTTTTATATTATATGTTAGCTTGAAAAATAAAAGCCTTCTCAAAAAAGATATGTTAACACTATTTCATATTTTAATTAACAAAATACAAATTTGAAAACATTTTAACACTTACTTGAGTAAATCATCTACAGGCCACTGATTGGCTGAAGCAGAATTTATGTAACCCGGTCACATTTAGAGTATTCATTGTATTGACAGTAAAAGATAATTTGGTTTCTGGGATATCAAATCAATGTGTGGGAAAAACATTATCAAATTCATTATTGATGTCTTTCAAGACTCACAGTAAAATAAACCAGATAAGAACACAGCAAATGAAAAAACAACAACAGCAACAAAGTCCCCTTGTATACTATACAGTCAAGAATACAAATAACTGGTTTTCAGGTCAAGAGGAAAAGAAAAATGAAAAAGAAGAGAATGAAATCTATCAAATAAGTACCAATCATGAATCCCATTTTGACTTCACTCTTACATTTTTGATGTTACAATTTGCCATGCTTTATTAATCTAAATTACATATTTATAGTCTAAATTATAAATTAACCTAAATTTAGTAGGTTTCATGTGCAAATACTCTTTCATAATTATAATTTATATTGTTTTTTATAAATTGTATTGCATAAAACCAACTTGAATTAAAATAGAGACAATAGGAGAAATATTCAAACACAGATTTGCCATGCATCATTAGTAACTTGTCAGAGGCCTAATGGGAAACATCATTATGGTTGATCTTACATATTGACTCACTTACAATTCTGTAGACACTCACGACCTAAAAACTACATTTCCTACACTACTTTGAAGCTAAGGTTTTGGAGGTAAAATTGATTTCACTGATTAACTGCATTCCAGTCAGATTTGGAAGACAGAAATCAAGCAGAAGCCCTCTTCCAGGCATTCCTTCTGATGACTAGCAATATCATAGTGACAAGAGTACTGAGAGATAATTTTAGTGGCCATACTCTATGTCTCGTGGCCAAACCTTCACAGGAAACAGAGGTAGTTATAGACAAAGGTAGCAGCAGTTTCCTGATCTCTGGGTTGCAGGAATGGGAGTGTTCTTGAAATCAGGTGGCCCCCTAATTCCCACTCCTCCAGCCCTTCCAGTCATGCTATAAGCAATTAATTATATGTATAAAATTCCTAGTAATTGAAATATCTAAGGGGCAATATTTTCCTGTACTCTATTCTTACTGATAGGAAAGAAAAATATACTGGATATTAACAAAGAAACCTAAATACATACATCCATATAAAAATATATACATAAATATATTACAGAAGATATAAATAAATGGAGATACACATGTTTCAGGAAAGGTATGAAATTTTTTCTTCATTAACATGTAGTATTATATAAATCCCAATCAAAGTACTAAGGGAAAGAGGGAGGAGATGTGGGAACATATGTATATGTATAACTGATTCACTTTGTTATAAAGCAGAAACTAACACACCATTGTGAAGCAATTATACTCCAATAAAGATGTTAAAAAAAAAAAGTACTAAGGGAATTTTTAGGAAACTTTTAAAACATGATTCTAAAGTGTACCTGTAAACATAGTTAAGGATAGAAAGTATTCAAAAAAGAAAAGTGATATAGATATTGTACTAGATATTAAGACATATCTAGAGATATTAATACAGTAGAGAAAAGTCTGTAAATTAGATGCAAAAAGGCAGAATCAACGGCAGAAAAAAATTTTTCGTATAATTTCTTATAATTTCTTATAAATTTCTTATAATTTCTTATAAATTTCTTATAATTGTAATTATACAATTGTAATTTATTGTATAATTGTAATTATACAATAAATGAATCATCAAAATCAATAAGGAAAATATGTTAAGCAACAAATGATTTGGTGGAAAATAAATTAAAAAACAAAAAGCACGAGGTTTGCCTTATACCATAATTCAAATTTAGTTCCAGATTGATTAACAAACTAAACTTAGAAATTGATATCACATATACTAAAGGATTAGTTGAGGGCCTATTTAAACACTATCTAAATGATTTTAAAATGGCATGGACTTTTTTGAACAAAAAGTCACTGCAACAAATCACAAAGAAAAGTAAAGTTTGTCACCATGCAAATGTAAGTCCTTTTTTTTGTTCCCCTACAACCTCTTCTATCAGATTGGAGACAAAAAATTGAGAGAAATATTGGCAGTGAACATGAGAAACAAAGGTTAATTTAATTATGCACAGAATACAAAGTGAAAAGGAAAGCATGTCATTGGAAAAATGAGGAGAGAACTTCAAAAGACAAGTTACTTATTTAGTAATAAACTAAGACATGAATTTAAGACAAAATACCCTTCACATTTCAAAAATAATTTTCTGGAAATTTTCATTATTAAATAATTAGAGATGCAGAAAAACAGACGGTGTAAGAAAGAAAATTGTAGTAGTGTTTAAAATGATGAAAATTAGAAACGATCTAAATGTCCATGCTAGGGGAACTTTATGATAGGATGATGAGGGGGGCATTAAAATCTCATTTTCTTACAATAAAAAGAGAAAATGCTCAAAATGTAGGCGTACATGATAAAAATAAGCATTTATACTTTACGTGAGAAGTCATTTAAAAATATTTAATAAGTATCTATTATTTAAATATACTTCTTGGAAGTAAATACACCAGAGTATCAGTTGATTGCAGCATTAGAAGTGATTTTTATTTACTTTAAACTTTTCTGTACTTTCTGTGATAGCATATCTTAACAGCATAATCCAACAAAGTAAACAATATTTGAATACAAGTGACAGATTTAACCTATACTAACTTAAGAAGGAAATGTATTGGCTTGTGAAATAGAATTTTCCTGCCAGTATGAACTTCTAAAGCAGGCTTGATCCTGGGACACAAAAAATGTCAAAAAATGCTAATCCCCTAATTTCTCAGCTCTACTTCATCTGTGTTATCTCCATTCCCAGGCTGACTCTTACCTAACTGATCAGGATTTTTGTTTTGTTTACTTCCGTATCCTAAGTGCCTGTGCTAGACACACATGGTAGGTGTTGCATAACATTTTGTTGAGTGAGTAAATAAGTTAATGGGTGAATTAAAGAGACATGGCTGTAGTAATGCCAGCTTCCCATCCTCCCAGCTTCAATTCAGCAGAAAACAGTTTGTCCATCTGTATCTGCACCCCTATTCCAAATCTCATGAATTCCCTTGGACCATCTCTGAACCAAACAATGTGATTCTCTGTCTAGACACGGGTATAGGACAACCTAAAAGATAAAAACCTACCTCAATCAAGGATGGAAGAATGGATAGTACCCTAGCCGAAAACTGAATTATCGTTATCAAAAGAATGTGGTATCGTTGTTAGGAACTCAAAAGATGGCAGTCACTACTGTATATCTGTATAATAAAAATAGCCATACTAAGCCAAATCTTAATATTTAAGTCATGCCTATGAAGCAATAAATACACTTCCCTCAATTAATAAAGGGAAGACTTAAGAAACACCAGGATTCATGCTTTGCAAAATGCTTTGGATTTGGTTGATTGAGCCAGGAGTCTCCAAGTTTGCAGCTGGCTGCTGAAAGTGAACTCAATAAATGCTTTTCTTGGTAGAGGGGATCACACAGAATAGAGTCTAAGACTGAAGCAAACTAAAAAAGATATATTGGATACCTTTTATTAAAAAATAAAAACGAACTATAAGAATGGATGACCCCAGGCACTAAAGGCCTTTCCATTACACTTTTACCTTCAGTATTCTTCAATGAATTGGTAAAATGTTTTTTGAACTGGTTTCAAGGCACAAATTCATTGATTCACTCAGAGGCTTGGCTATCAGTACAGTGTCTCCAGGATGTCTGGCATACCAGTCACCTCCAGGCAGTGTTTTAAATGAAGCGTATGTAAACTGCCTTTATATTTGTTGTAGAGTTTCATCTATTGATTAAGAATTATAGTAAATAATGAAATATGAAAAATGGCCTATTGCCTAATATCTCCATGTAATATGTTGATGATGAAACTCAATCTGATACTATAAACCATTCCATAATGTCCTTTTAAAAGTGTTTGTAAACATTTTACAAGGAGACCCCTAACATTTTTCTTAAGGTTTGCTCAAATAAACCATTTCTCCATTTTGCATGTACGGAAATTGAAATGTGAATGTTAGTGTTTCAACCCTGAGTCCTGGAGCTGATTAGTTACTTGAAATACCTACATTGTATTAATTCAGTGGACATCTATTGAGAGTTTAGTCACCTAAAGGCAATATGGCATACAGACTGGGATCAAACCCTTGCTTTACCACATCCTAGCTATGTGAACTTCATACAGTTTTTTTAAACTTCCTCTTTTTCAATCTCTTCAACTATAAGAGATATGAGAGTGCCTACATTTATAAGGTTTTGTAAATACGTTAACACATGTAAGTCACTTAGGAAAAACTGACATAATAGATGCTCTATAAATATTGGCTAATATTATATGTAAGGTGTTATAACCACCCAACATGGCAGAGATTAGTAGGTGAATACCCAAATTATGTAGACTAGAAATGTATGACTCATTTTCTGTTAAGCGTAGCCATGTGACTAAGCTACAGCTAAGGGAATATAAGTGAGGTATGCCAGTTCTATAAAAACTCCTTCACATCCCATGCTCATTTTCCCTTTTGGCTGGCTGGAATGTCAATGCCAATGTTAGCTTTGGAAAGTACTTTGGTGAAAATTGCAGAATCTCTGACAGCCTGGGTTCCTAAATGTGTACAAGCTAACCTGTACACTTGCCCGGGACTTTTCCATGGGCATGAAATAAGCTTCTATTGAGTAGAGGCATTACTTTGGGGGATTTTTTTTTTTTACTATATCCTATGCTCTTCTAATTAATATAGATAGCAAGGAATAAAACATCAATAATACACATTGTTTCATTAAAAGAACTTTTAAGCTTATGAGACGCAGAAACACACACAAATTAAAAGCTTAATATGGTGAGAAATTTCCAAAAGAAAAATATCTTGAATTATCGGAACTCAAGGGGTTTCCAGGAAGACAAAAGATAATACCCAGTTGGGAAATCTTTGAATGTTTTTTGCAGTTGTGCCTTTTGACCTATGGCTTCAAGGAAGGATAGAATTATGACAAATACACATAGCTTCTTGGGCATAGGGAATAGCATGAACGAAGAGGCAAAGTGAGAGAGTGTTAAATATTTTAGGAGAACAGCAAATACTAATTTGCCTGAAGTAAAAGAATGAGTTACCAAGAATGAAAGGGTAGGCTAGTATCAGATTTTTATAAAAAATTTCATATGTAAATATTCAGGATTGAATTGATATGGAATGGAGAATACCAGAAAGTATGAGAGCAGAAGATAGTGATTATGGTTATAATCAAGGAAGATTTTATACCTCTTCATGATGTGACTCTTTTTTTTTTTTTTTTTTGGAGTACGCGGGCCTCTCACTATTGTGGCCTCCCCCGTTGCGGAGCACAGGCTCCGGACGCGCAGGTTCAGCGGCCATGGCTCACGGGCCCAGCCGCTCCGCGGCACGTGGGATCTTCCCGGACCGGGGCACGAACCCGCGTCCCCTGCATCGGCAGGCGGACTCTCAACCACTGCGCCACAAGGGAAGCCCCATGATGTGACTCTTGATCCACTTTCTGCTTTTTGTACTCCATTATTCAGCAATGTCAAACTACTTAAATATTCTCAACTTTTGCTCTCTCACATCTCTTTATCTTTGCATATGCTGCTCCCTTAATTGCAGTACCACCTAGCTTAGATATCATCTTCTTCAAGAAAACTCACCTAACTTTCTCAAGGTTAAATATTTCATTATTCAGAGACAACACTATGTATATGAGTCTGGCACATAGTAGGTGTCCAATAACTATGTGTTTAATGAATATACTTCTACAATAGAGTGCTTCACACTTTCTTATAACACAATGAACTCATGGAATACTTTTATTCTGTCTCACTCAGTTTTGTGTCACCAGCATTTAACACATTTTTGGATTCATAGCACACCTTTAGTTTTTTGAACTAAATTGACATGTGGTACGGATTAACATATTGAGAAAATAGAAGTAGGAAAACTCTTTAAAAATGTACCAAACTTTTGTCCTTACATAAGCACCATAAAGTTTTTTTCAAACTCATTGTTCATGTTATTAGATCAACAAAAAAAACAGCACATTACTGAATTAGTAACTAATGCAATATAAATGAGTTTGAGATGCCACAGGCCATTTTTAAAAGCACGGTGTTCTTTGGATTGATGCTTTTAAATAGTTGTGAGACTAAAGCTGATGTACTCTCAGCAAGTTTAGTGGTATCACAGAAAAATAGGCTGAGATACCAAAAGTTTAATTGTATAGATAATCATACACTAAATCTAAGTGAGATATAATTTTTAAATATAACAATATAACCTAAAATATGACAAAGTGTGGTGCTATTGTAATTCTTTTGAGATTTATGAACCAGAATTAGAAAAAAATTCTGTGAGGAATGCAACTTACTGATCAGCTATCTCTGGCCACTAGAATCTTAAATATTAATGTCAGGTTTTTTTTTTTTTTTTTTTGCGGTACGCGGGCCTCTTAACTGTTGTGGCCTCTCCCGTTGTGGAGCACAGGCTCCGGACGCGCAGGCTCAGCGGCCATGGCTCACGGGCCCAGCCGCTCCGCGGCATGTGGGGTCTTCCCGGACGGGGGCACGAACCCATGTCCCCTGCATCGGCAGGCGGACTCTCAACCACTGCGCCACCAGGGAAGCCCTGCTTGTTTCTTTTTTAAAATATTTAAAGTATTTTTAATATTAAAATTTTCAAAAATTTTAAAATATTTGTTAGTTTTTTTAATTGATGAGTTGAAATTAATAGCCATTATAACTCATTATCTAAATAATAAATTGTAATGTTAGTATACTGGTATATATAAAGACCACAAAATATATGTGATATAAAATCCATTGTTCTTATGTGTTAGTAAAGCTTACATGCATGAGCCATTAGGGAACTGTCAAATTTTTCTCTTGGGTTCTGCTTAACTTGAATTGACCATATCTTTATAATAGAACTGACATGCTAATTTCAGAGACATCTCAATCTATTACAGAATACCTAGTCCTTAAGATATAGATTTCATCATGTGTGCTTATACGACCCTAACATTTTATCCATGTTGCTACTGATCCTGCAGGGATTCCCTTTAATACCATGGTTGTACATGATTGCCTGGGAATGACTTCTACACTGAGAAGAAAGAGAATTTATAGATTTTTCTCAACTTTCGATGAGAGTAAAACACCTTCCACAGATAGCATCATAGAAGATGTTTCTTCCATTCTTATGGGTTATGCCATCTGTGGTTATATCCTGTGTTGAACTATTAGTATTTCCTCTAGTTACAATAAATAAAACTGAAGAAATGTGCTCACTTATTGCCTCACTCTTCTTTTGATTTACGTTTTCTTGTTTTATATCCTCTTAGCATAGTTTACATAATGATAAAATAAAATAAGTGACGTTTGTGAATAGACTATAGAGAGTCTACACTGAGAGGCAGGCAAAGTGCTTAAAAGCATCAAATCTGGAGCCAGTGGAACTGGTTGTAATTGGTTGTGTCACATGACATTGGACAAATTGCTAATCCTCTATGACTAGATTTTTTTTTAAGACTAGATTTTTTCATCTGCAAAATGAAAAATAATAATAGTACTTGCCTCTTAGGATTTCTATGAGGGTTAAATGAGTGTATAATATATAAAACTCTTGGAAGGTAAGCATCATAAAAGTGTTTGCTAGAATATCATTCAGCTATAAAAAAAAGAAGGAAATCTTGCCATTTGCAACGTGAATGACCTTGAGGGCTTTATGCTAGATGAAATAAGTCAGAGAGGGAAAGACAAATACTGTATGATCTCACTTAAATGTGAAATCCAAAAAACAGAGCAAAACAAAACAAAAAACTGAGCTCATGGAAACAGAGAACAGATTGGTGGTTTCCAGGGAGGGGGTCCTGGGTGCCAAATGGGTGAAGGGGGTTAAAAAGTACAAACTTCAAGCTATAAAATAAATAAGACATGGGGATGTGATGTACAGCATAGTGACTATAGTTAATAATTCTGTACTGTATATTTGAAAGTTGCTAAGAGAGTAGATCCTAAAAGTTCTTATCACAAGAAAAACATTTTGTAACTAAGTATGGTGATGGATGTTAACTAGATTTATTGTGGTGATCGTTACACAGTATATACAGACTCCAAGTCATTATGCGGTACACCTGAAACTAATATGTTATATGTCAATTACAACTAAGTAAATTTTTTAAAAGAATATTTGTGGGCAAAAATGTGTTGGTTTTTTCAACATATGGTGGTTTGTCCTTAGTGTGAGATTATACGAGAGTGAGTGGAAAGTGTGAATTAGAGACTATTTTATAATATAATATAATATAATATAATTACTAAAAAGGCAGGTAGTTATTTAAAACATTGAGTAAAAAGCACTACAAATCTAAATTTCATTTGCGTCTTTAATATTCCCTAGGAAACTCTTTCAGGTGTCTCTCCTATTCATTATCCTTAGTAGATATCCCTAAAATTTCACCTGTCTTTTCAAAGTGCTATATTATTTATTCCTTAGCCTCAGTCTGCTTTACTCAGTAAATCAAGGATAGCAACCAAGCACTCTTTCAACTTCTTCCAGGCCAAGAACAAAGCTATTAGAATCCACACTTTCCCTTTCTTTCTTTCCTCCTCCTTCAATGAGACAATATTCACCAGTTGTGTTTTCTGTGTCATCATCACTCAACTTTTTAGAGACTCTGTTCTATCATCAACTGTGTAGTGGAACAAATCTCCTTGGAGGCTTTATAAGTACTTCAAGCTCAGCATATCCCAAACTGGATTTGATTATTAATCCTAGAAAGCCAATTTTCTCCCTCTTTTTCCTATCTTAGTGAATGAGACCACCATCTGTCCAGTTACCCAAGCTTAACCCTGAAGTCATCCTTGAATACTTTTACTCCATAATTTGCCACTTTTAATCTATAACATTTTATTTTTGCTTTAGATCCAAATATTCTCCCCACTTTCCCTAAAATTGCACTACCTCATTTACCATCATCCATATTCTCTTGTTTGAATAACTACAACAGCCTTCTACCTGGATGTCTTACCTCTAAACCTGAGGTATTAAAAAAAACAAAGAACAATAATAATTAAAATTCTGCTCTCTAGCCAGTGGTATATTGGAGACAGCTCTTACGGGTTCATGAAAACCCATAGTTAAATATTCAGGGATATTTTTTAGTGAATTGTCAAACCATTGGTAGCTTAACATTGTCCATGGAGCAAGTATCTGCATCATAGAAATTAATAAACAATTTAGTCGATTTACTAGCACACAACAGGTCTTCACTCTGAAGCAAGACTAATACTTTTAAAGCATAACGCTTGATGATATCATTCTCATGCTTAAAATCAGTTAGTGGCCTTGCCCTCTTCCTTCTCAACCCTGGTGGTTGCAGTGGAATAATAAGACTTATCAACCTCCACACCTTTACTGTTTTTCTACTTAGCAAACCCTCTGTCCCTGTGAGCAGACTTATCACCCTTGTGATAGCTCAATAGAATCACCAACCCCAAAATCTTAGAATGGTCACCTACATCTCACTGTTTTATATATATATCCCTCTTCTCCAGTGTCTTTTTGTCCCATAATTTGGGTAATGTTATCGTATGACTCTGGTCCTAGACACCCTTTGTAATCTGAGCTATCCTCTCCTCCCATCCTATCTTCTTCTTCCTTCCAGCATGGCTGGGGCCCCAGCTACTCTAGGGTGACTTTAAAAAATCTGACATCATTTTTCTAGTTTAGTTCAGTCATTGGGGACAAAGGAGGCACAGGGTCATCACTTGTCATCAGGAACCAGAGAATAAAAATACACCTCACACTCTGGGCAAATGTAGGTTTTACATAACTATACATAACTATAAGCTAACTATAACTACATAACTATAAGCTAAACTTGTCTATCTGGAGTGTTTGGCTATAGGGGGACAAAAAAAAATCACAAGATCAAATAGCTCCTGCAGCAGAATGTGGCTCACTGTCTCATCCTCACCATCATCACTAAAAATAAAAATTATCAAATTATGAAAAATTACTGAAAGAGACAAACAAAAGCCTGAGAAGGATAACCTAAATGATGAAGAAAGAAAACTTAAGATCTTCCTACAGTAACACTACTCGCAGTCATTGTGCTGAGTAGAGATCTAAGGACAGAAGTGAGAATCTTTGCCAATGGCCTACCATTCTGTCATCAGTGATGAGGCAAGTATCTGCATCATAGAAATTAATAAACATGTCATGTCAGCAGATGACCTGAGCATCACCTTCTAGCACTTGTCTATCAGTATTAGAATCTTTAGTTCAATGACAAATGCTCCCTGACTCTAACCCATTCTTGTCACACACCTGTTGACATCCAAAGAGAATGCCAAGAACAAAGTCCTACTGGCTTACCAGCTCCTGTGCACAAGCTAAACTAAAACTCTCAAAAGAGTTGATGCCCTGAAGTCAAATTACTTTTGACCACATATTTGATATCCAGATCATAAAGAGAAATGTGACAATTTGTGATGTCCCTGTTTTTTAAGTAATCACAGTTGAATAATAGACATATGTCCTCATAAAGCATTAAAGCATGGTCTATAAATGTTTATTTCTGAATAAAAGAAAGCTATAAACTCCACATGGGCAGAAACTTTGTCTTTTTTGGTCACTACTGTATCTCCTACACATAGAATAATTGTTGGCATATT
The DNA here is from genome assembly GCF_002837175.3 of Physeter macrocephalus. NCBI lineage: Eukaryota > Metazoa > Chordata > Mammalia > Artiodactyla > Physeteridae > Physeter > Physeter macrocephalus. The sequence goes on along the minus strand of NC_041220.1, from coordinate 44,676,411 downwards.
CTAGGGGTTCAATAAATATTTGTTGATTTAATAAATACATGGGAGTATGAACACACTGTTAGAGGGGTGCAGAGGAGAGAACGGATAATTACATTTCAGAAGCATCAGGCACTACTCTAACCCCCATGATACAGAGTAAATCACTAGTTCTACCTTCAGGGCACTATCCTTTGGGATGAGGCTCTAAAACTTGGAACAAGATCTTGGTTTTGTCTTCCTCTCAACGTGCAACATAGAACTCAAGTGTCTATGTTCTGACCAATGTTTTAACTAAAGAAAAAGCACTAATTGTATCTAAAGTCCTTTGTTTGAAATAGAAAGAGATGCCAATAGTTCAGATGTGCTGGAATATACTTATAATGAAAAGAAATGCATCCTGGCTATTTGAAGTGCCCAGGCATTGGGCCTCTGTGTATCTCTAAGCCATCAGTCAAGACTCTGGAGCTGGTGATGCAGCTCAGTGTACCTATCATTGCAGAAAGGCAGAAAATGGCATCACTCCAGCTTTGATCCGTGACTCAGGCATATTTGTTACTAACACAGACATAATTGGGGAACTCCAGATTTAAAAGGTCATATTGCCTCTTACACTGTTCCAACAGAATAATTTAGGTCAAGAGTGACGTAGAGATAAACCCCAGTTGGATAAAATCTTATTGGGACCTCACATAGCCTATAGAAAGAGCCACTGTATAACCAAGCAAAAAGGCCAAACTCACTTTCCTGGTGATAACCCATTCTCTGGACCTGGGGCTGTGACCTTGATCTGGGGATAATGAGGCTTTTGAACACTGGCTCTCACCCTCTTTTTGTTCTCTGGCCATGGGGTTTCATATTCAAGCCATCTGAATTTAAAAGATTGAACATCACCTCATAGCTCTCAAATGCTATGAGTCAAATGCTAAATGTTCCCTGATGTTGATTATGCATTTAATGAAGACCAATAATACGTATCATTATTGAGCCTGCCATCGTATTTTTGATGTCATCAGGTTTGTGACAACAGTGAAGGTCAAATACTAGAAGTTGATCAAATCATCTGCTGAAATCCACATCTCAAATGGCTTATAAGACCTGCTAAAGTTTTCAGCTTCTCATCTCGGTCAGTATAATTGATCATTTAATTTTCTTGAAATAATTCTGTAAATATGTCAACATTTTACAATTGCAAATAATGTAAAGCAGGAAGATGGGCTGAAAAATGAGAAAAAGTTGATTTAAAAGAAGAAAAATAAGAAATGTTTAGTAAAAGAATGGGCAAAATGCATGATAATTCATGAAGAGATGCAAATGACATTTACATGTGCCAAAATCAGAGTTAAAAATCTGATTGAGTTTTTTTGCAATGATGATGGAAACAGAAAGGGAAATGCAATACCAGGTGTTTTCAGAGCAATGACTCAATGATTGTAATAGTGAAACGTGGATTCTAAGCTGGTAGTGAGGGAAAATGAAGATGGATAGTTAAGGAGTTTGGGACTGACATGTACACACTGCTAGATTTAAAATGGATAACCAAGAAGGACCTACTGTAATAGCACTAGGAACTCTACTCAATATTCTGTAACAACCTAATTGGGAAAAGAATTTGAAAAAGAAAAGATATATGTATAGGTATAGCTGAATCACTGTGTTGTACACCTGAAACTAACATAACTGTTAATCAAGTGTACTCCAATATAAAATTTTTAAAAAAGATAAAATGGGAGGAGAGAAGATGGCGGAAGAGTAAGACGCGGAGATCACCTTCCTCCCCACAAATACATCAGAAATACATCTACACGTGGAACTGCTCCTATAGAACACCCACTGAACGCTAGCAGAAGACCTCAGACCTCCCAAAAGGCAAGAAACACCCCACGTACCTGGGTAGGGCAAAAGAAAAAAGAAAAAACAGAGACAAAAGAATAGGGACGGGACCTGCCCCCCGGGGAGGGACCTGTGAAGGAGGAAAGGTTCCCACACACTAGAAGCCCCTTCGCGGGCGGAGACTGCGGGTGGCGGACGGGGGGAGCTTCGAAGCCGCGGAGGAGAGCGCAGCCACAGGGGTGCGGAGGGCAAAGCGTAGAGATTCCCGCAGAGGACCAGTGCCGACCAGTACTCACCAGACCGAGAGGCTTGTCTCCTCACAGGCCGGGGCGGGCGGGCCTGGGAGCTGAGGCTCGGGCTTCTGTCGGATCCCAGGGAGAGGACTGGGGTTGGGGGCGTGAACACAGCCTGAAGGGGTTAGTGCACCACGGCTAGCCGGGAGGGAGTCCGGGAAAATGTCTGGAGCTGCCAAAGAGGCAAGAGACCTTTTCTTCCCTCTTTGCTTCCTGGTGCACGAGGTGAGGGGATTAAGAGCGCTGCTTAAAGGAGCTCCACAGATGGGCGCGAGCCGCGGCTATCAGCGCGGACCCCAGAGACGGGCATGAGACGCTAAGGCTGCTGCTGCAGCCACCAAGAAGCCTGTGTGTGAGCACAGGTCACTCTCCACATCTCCCCTCCCGGGAGCCTGTGCAGCCCGCCACTGCCGGGGTCCCGGGATCCAGGGACAACTTCCCCGGGAGAACACACGGCGCCCCTCAGGCTGGTGCAACATCACGCCGGCCTCTGCCACCGCGGGCTTTCCCCGCATCCGTGCCCCTCCCTCCCCCGGGCCTGAGTGAGCCAGAGCCCCCGAATCAACTGCTCCTTTAACCCCGTCCTGTCTGAGCGAAGAGCAGACGCCTTCGGACGACCTACGCGCAGAGGCGGGGTCAAGTCCAAAGCTGAACAGCAGGAGCTGTGCGAACAGAGGAGAGGGGGAGGTCTCTCCCAGCAGCCTCAGAAGCAGCGGATTAAAGCTCCACAATCAGCTTGAGGTGCCCGGTCTCTCCCAGCAGCCTCAGAAGCAGCGGATTAAAGCTCCACAATCAGCTTGAAGTGCCCTGCACCTGTGGAACACCTAAATAAACAGCGAATCATCACAAGTTGAGGAGGTGGACTTTGGGAGCAAGATATATTATTATTTTCCCCTTTTTCTCTCTTTGTGAGTGTGTATGAGTGTGCTGCTGTGTGAGATTTTGTCTGTATAGCTTTCCTTTCACCATTTTTCCTAGGGTTCTGACCGAACCGTTTTGTTTTTTTGTTTTTTATTTTTCTTCTTAATAATTACTTTTTATTTTAATAACTTTATTTTATCCTA
>NC_041220.1:44671741-44672652 GCF_002837175.3 Physeter macrocephalus | reverse complement strand
CCTTTCTTGCTTCCTTCCTTCATTTCTTCCTTCCTTCCTTTCTTCCTTCCTTCCTTCCTTTCCTCCTTCCTTCCTTCCTTTCTTCTTTCCTTCCTTACTTTCTTTCTTTCCTTTCTATTTTTTCTCCCTTTTATTCTGAGCCATGTGGATTAAAGGCTCTTGGTGCCCCAGCCAGGCGCCAGGGCTGTGTCTCTGAGGTGGGAGAACCAACTTCAGGACACAGGTCCACAAGAGACTTCCCAGGTCCTCGTAATATCAAACAGTGAAAATCTCCCAGAGATCTGCATCTTAACACCAAGACCCAGCTTTACTCAACTCAACGACCAGCAACCTACAGTGCTGGACACCCTATGCCCAACAAATAGGACAGGACTACAGCCCCATCCATTAGCAGAGAGGCTGCCTAAAACCATAATAAGGCTGCCAACATCCCAAAACACACCACCAGACGTGGACCTGCCCACCAGAAAGACAGGATCCAGCCTCATCCACCAGAACATAGGCACTAGTCCCCACAACCAGGAAAACTACTCAACCCACTGAACCAACCTTAGCCACCGGGGACAGACACCAAAAACAACGGGAACTAGGAACCTGCAGCCTGCAAAAAGGAGACCCCAAACACAGTAAGCAAAATGAAAAGACAGAAAAACACACAGCAGATGAAGGAGCAAGGTAAGAACCCACCACACCTAACAAATGAAGAGGTAATAGGCAGTCTACATGAAAAAGAATTCAGAATAATGAGAGTAAAGATGATCCAAAATCTTGGAAATAGAAAAGAAAAAATGCAAGAAACATTTAACAAGGACCTAGAAGAAATAAAGAGGAAGCAAGCAACGATGACCAACACAATAAATGAAATTAAAAATACTCTAGATGGGATCAATAGCAGAATAACTGAGGCAGAA
>NC_041220.1:44667733-44671204 GCF_002837175.3 Physeter macrocephalus | reverse complement strand
GAAAAACCTACAACCAAGATTACTCTACCCAGCAAGGATCTCATTCAGATTTGACGGAGAAATTAAAACCGTTACAGACAAGCAAAAGCTGAGAGAGTTCAGCACCACCAAACCAGCTTTACAACAAATGCTCAAGGAACTTCTCTAGGCAAGCAACACAAGAGAAGGAAAAGACCTACAAGAACAAACCTGAAACAATTAAGTAAATGGTAATAGGAACATACATATCGGTAATTACCTGTAATGTAAATGGATTAAATGCTCCCACCAAAAGACACAGACTGGCTGAATGGATACAAAAACAAGACCCATATATATGCTGTCTACAAGAGACCCACTTCAGACCTAGGGACACATACAGACTGAATGTGAGGGGATGGAAAAAGATATTCCATGAAAATGGAAATCAGAAGAAAGCTGGAGTAGCAATTCTCATATCAGACAAAATAGACTTTAAAATAAAAACTACTACAAGAGGCAAAGAAGGACACTAAGTAATGATCAAGGGATTGATCCATGAAGAAGATATAACAATTGTAAACATTTATGTACCCAACAGAGGAGCACCTAAACACATAAGGCAAATACTAACAGCCATAAAAGGGGAAATAGACAGTAACACATTCATAGTAGGGGACTTTAACAACCTATTTTCACCAATGGACAGATCATCCAAAATGAAAATAAATAAGGAAACACAAGCTTTAAATGATACATTACAGAAGATGGACTTAATTGATATTCATAGGACATTCCATCCAAAAACAACAGAATACACATTCTTCGCAAGTGCTCATGGAACATTCTACAGGATAGATCATATCTTGGGTCACAAATCTAGCCTTGGTAAATTAAAGAAAATTGAAATCATATCAAGTATCTTTTCCGACCACAACGCTACGAGAATAGATATCAATTACAGGAAAACATCTATAAAAAATTCTAAGAGGGAAGTTTATAGCAATACAATCCTACCTTAAGAAACAGGAAACATCTCGAATAAACAACCTAATTTTGCACCTAAAGCCATTAGAGAAAGAAGAACAAAAAAAACCCCAAATTTAGCAGAAGGAAAGAAATCATAAAGATCAGATCAGAAATAAATGAAAAAGAAATGAAGGAAACAATAGCAAAGATCAATAAAACTAAAAGCTGGTTCTTTGAGAAGAAAAACAAAATTGATAAACCATTAGCCAGACTCATCAAGAAAAAAAGGGAGAAGACTCAAATCAATAGAATTAGAAATGAAAAAGAAATGAAGGAAACAATAGCAAAGAACAATAAAACTAAAAGCTGGTTCTTTGAGAACTACAGCCAGCATTGTTCTCAATGGTGAAAAACTGAAAGCATTTCCACTAAGATCAGGAACAAGACAAGGTTGCCCACTCTCACCACTCTTATTCAACATAGTTTTGGAAGTTCTAGCCACAGCAATCAGAGAAGAAAAAGAAATAAAAGGAATCCAAATAGGAAAAGAAGAAGTAAAGCTGTCACTGTTTGCAGATGACATGATACTATACATAGAGAATCCTAAGGAGGCTACCAGGAAACTACTAGAGCTAATCAATGAATTTGGTAAAGTAGCAGGATACAAAATTAATGCACAGAAATCTCTGGCATTCTTATACACTAATGATGAAAAATCTGAGAGTGAAATTAAGAAAACACTCCCATTTACCATTGCAACAAAAAGAATAAAATATCTAGGAATAAACCTACTTAAGGAGACAAAAGACCTGTATGCAGAAAATTATAAGACACTGATGAAAGAAATTAAAGATGATACACATCGATGGAGAGATATACCATGTTCTTGGATTGGAAGAATCAACATTGTGAAAATGACTCTACTACCCAAAGCAATCTACAGATTCAATGCAATCCCTATCAAACTACCACTGGCATTTTTTACAGAACTAGGAAAAAAAATTTCACAATTTGTATGGAAACACAAAAGACCCCGAATAGCCAAAGCAATCTTGAGAACGAAAAATGGAGCTGGAGGAATCAGGCTCCCTGACTTCAGATTATACTACAAGGCTACAGTAATCAAGACAGTATGGTACTGGCACAAAAACAGAAATACAGATCAATGGAACAGGATAGAAATCCCAGAGATAAACCCACACACATATGGTCACCTTATCTTTGATAAAGGAGGCAAGGATATACCGTGGAGAAAAGACAGTCTCTTCAATAAGTGGTTCTGGGAAAACTGGACAGCTACATGTAAAAGTAGGAAATTAGAACACTCCCTAACCCCACACACAAGAATAAACTCAAAATGGGTTAAAGACCTACATGTAAGGCCAGACACTATCAAACTCTTAGAGGAAAACATAGGCAGAACACTCTATGACATAAATCACAGCAAGATCCTTTTTGACCCATCTCCTGGAGAAATGGAAATAAAAACAAAAATAAACAAATGGGACCTAATGAAACTTAAAAGCTTTTGCACAGCAAAGGATACCATAAACAAGACCAAAAGACAACCCTCAGAATGGGAGAAAATATTTGCAAATGAAGCAACTGACAAAGGATTAATATCCAAAATTTATAAGCAACTCTTGCAGCTCAATAACAAAAAAACAAACAACCCAATCCAAAAATGGGCAGAAGAACTAAATAGACATTTCTCCAGAGAAGATATACAGATTGCCAACAAACACATGAAAGAATGCTCAACATCATTAATCATTAGAGAAATGCAAATCAAAACGACAATGAGATATCATCTCACACCGGTCAGATTGGCCATCATCAAAAACTCTAGAAATAATAAATGCTGGAGAGGGTGTGGAGAAAAGGGGACCCTCTTGCACTGCTGGTGGGAATGTAAATTGATACAGCCACTATGGAGAACAGTATGGAGGTTCCTTAAAAAACTACAAATAGAACTACCATACGACACCGCAATCCCACTACTGGGCATATACCCTGAGATAACCATAATTCAAAAAGAGCCATGTACCAAAATGTTCATTGCAGCTCCATTTACAATAGCCAGTACATGGAAGCAACCTAAGTGTCCATTGACAGATGAATGGATAAAGAAGATGTGGCACATATATACAATGGAATATTACTCAGCCATAAAAAGAAATGAAACTGAGTTATTTGTAATGAGGTGGATAGACCTGGAGTCTGTCATACAGAGTGAAGTAAGTCAGAAGGAGAAAAACAAATACCGTATGCTAACACATATATATGGAATCTAAGAAAAAAAAATGTCATGAAGAGATTAGTGGTAGGACAGGAATAAAACACAGACCTACTAGAGCATGGACTTGAGGACATGGGGAGGGGGAAGGGTAAGCTGTGACGAAGTGAGAGAGTGGCAGGGACATATATGCACTACCAAATGTAAATTAGATAGCTAGTGGGAAGCTGCCGCATAGCACAGGGAGATCACCTCTGTGCTTTGTGACCACGAGAGGGGTGGGATAGGGACGGTGGGAGGGAGGGAGA